>NW_026291835.1:0-28779 GCF_023091745.1 Budorcas taxicolor
CTGCCGTTAGTGAGATGAATGAGCCTATAGATGAAATAGTGTTTCATATTGTATATGCGTCTGGGTAATCGGAGTATCGTCGTGGTATACCAGATAGCCCTAAGAAATGTTGTGGGAAGAAGGTCATGTTAACACCTACAAATATAATTGCGAAATGGATTTTGGCTCATGTGTCATTAAGGGTGTAGCCTGAGAATAAGGGAAATCAATGTACAAATCCTCCTATGATAGCGAATACAGCTCCTATTGATAGTACGTAGTGGAAATGTGCTACCACATAGTATGTGTCGTGGAGAACGATGTCAAGGGAGGAGTTGGCTAAAACAATTCCAGTTAGTCCTCCAACTGTAAAAAGGAAAATGAAGCCTAGGGCTCATATTATAGCGGGGGATCATTTGATATTTCCTCCGTGAAGTGTTGCTAGCCAACTAAAGACTTTTACTCCGGTTGGGATAGCAATAATTATAGTAGCGGATGTAAAGTAAGCTCGTGTATCGACGTCTATTCCGACTGTGAATATATGATGGGCTCATACAATAAATCCTAGAAATCCAATTGATATTATGGCTCATACTATTCCTATATATCCAAATGGCTCTTTTTTTCCTGAATAGTAGGTTACGATGTGGGAGATTATTCCAAAGCCAGGTAAAATTAGAATATATACTTCGGGGTGTCCAAAAAATCAGAATAAGTGTTGATATAAGATAGGGTCTCCTCCTCCTGCTGGGTCAAAGAAAGTTGTATTCAGGTTTCGGTCTGTTAGTAATATTGTGATGCCAGCTGCTAATACAGGAAGTGAGAGGAGGAGTAGTACGGCAGTGATCAGTACAGATCACACGAACAGGGGGGTCTGGTATTGTGATATTGCGGGAGGTTTTATGTTAATAATAGTTGTAATAAAATTAATGGCTCCTAAAATTGAGGAAACACCTGCTAGGTGTAGGGAGAAAATGGTCAGGTCTACTGAGGCTCCTGCGTGGGCTAGATTACCTGCTAGAGGGGGATATACGGTTCAACCCGTCCCTGCTCCGGCTTCGACTATAGAGGATGCTAGGAGTAATAGGAAAGAAGGGGGGAGGAGCCAAAAACTTATATTATTTATCCGAGGGAATGCTATATCAGGGGCTCCAATCATTAGAGGAACTAGCCAGTTGCCAAACCCTCCAATTATAATAGGCATTACTATAAAGAAGATTATTACGAATGCGTGTGCAGTTACAATTACGTTGTAGATTTGGTCATCTCCAAGTAGAGTTCCGGGTTGGCCTAACTCAGCACGAATTAGTAAGCTCAGAGCGGTTCCTACTATGCCGGCTCAGGCACCAAATAGAAGATAAAGGGTACCGATATCTTTATGATTAGTTGAAAATAATCAGCGGTTTATGAACATGGGTAAAATGGCTGAGTAAAGCAATAGACTGTAAATCTAAGAATAGAGGTTTGATTCCTCTTTTTACCAGGTCCTGTAGTGAATTAACATATTGAATTGCAAATTCAAAGGAGCAGCTTCAAACTCTGCCGGGGCTTCTCCCGCCTTTTTTTTCTTGCGGCGGGAGAAGTAGATTGAAGCCAGTTATTTAGGGTATTTAGCTGTTAACTAAAGTTTCGTGGGGGTGGGACCCACCAATCTAGTGAGGATTTAGCTTAATTAAAGTAGTTGATTTGCATTCAATTGATGTAAGATATGATCTTGCAGTCCTTATCAGGAATTAAGTAAATTATACTTGCTTAGGGCTTTGAAGGCTCTTGGTCTATTTAACCTAAATTCCTATTCTAGGATTGAGAGAATTGGTGTAAGTGGTAGTAGTATAGTGGACAATACGGTTATTGTTGGTAGGAGGGTTATTCGTTTTATGGTTGAGAATTGTCATTTTATTTTTATGTTGTTTGTGGAAGGGAACATAGTAAGTGTGGTGGAATATGCCAGTCGTATGTAGAAATATAGGTTTAGTAGTGCTGTAATTGCTATGAAGGTAGGTAGGATAATGCTATTGTTTTTTGTCATTTCTTGAATAATTATTCATTTTGGCATAAATCCTGATAGTGGGGGGAGTCCTCCTATTGATAGGAGGGTAATGAGAATTAGAATAGTTATGATGGGTGTTTTGTTTCATGTGTGTGATAGTGATAGAGTGGTTGTGGTTGAGTTGGCTATAAATAGTGTAAATATGGTGGAAGTTATGATGATGTAAATGATTAGGTTTAGTAATGTTATGGTGGGATTGTATGGTAAAATTGCTGTTATTCAGCCTATGTGGGCAATTGATGAGTAAGCTATAATTTTTCGTAGTTGGGTTTGGTTTTAATCCTCCTCAGCCTCCGATTATAATGGATAGAATTGATAGGGTTAAGATTATATTTAGGTTGATGGATTGGGATACTTGGTAAAGTACCGATATGGGTGCTAGTTTTTGTCATGTAAGTAAGATTAGGCCTGAAGATAGAGGGATGCCTTGTGTTACTTCTGGGACTCAGAAGTGGAATGGGGCTATTCCTAGTTTTATGGCGAGGGCTATTGTTATGAGTATGGAGGCTGTTGGGTTAAATAGTTTTATTACGGTTCATTGGCCTGAGAATATTAAGTTGATGATAATGGCTATTATTAGTAGTATTGAGGCTGTTGATTGAGTTAGGAAATATTTAGTTGATGCTTCTGTGGCTCGTGGGTTGTGTTTTTTTATTATAATAGGAATGATGGCGAGTATATTTATTTCAAATCCGATTCAGATGAGTAGTCAGTGGGAGCTAATTATAACGATAATGGTTCCAAGTATTATAGTTATTAAGATAATAATGAGAGTGATTGGGTTTATTAGTACGGGAAGGATACAAACCAACATTTTCGGGGTATGGGCCCGATAGCTTAATTAGCTGACCTTACTATTAGAATTTGGTGTAATTGGGAGCACGAAGAGTTTTGAGTTCTTAGGAGTAGGTTCAATTCCTATAGTTCTAGAAATAAGAGGATTTAAACCTCTATAATTTACTCTATCAAAGTAACTCTTTTGTCAGACATATTTCTTATGTTTGTGGGGGGATACTTGATAGGAGAATAGGTAGAGATACATGTCATATGCATAGGGCTAGCGTTAGGGGTAGAAAATTTTTTCATAATAAGTGCATCAGTTGATCATAGCGGAATCGGGGGTAGGATGCTCGGATTCATAGGAAGGTCATTGTGAGTAGTAGTGATTTGATGATAAAGTTAATTGCGTAGAGTTCTGGTATGTATGGGTTATGGGATGCTCCTAGGAAGAGGGTTGTTGTGAAGATATTTATTATAATAATGTTTGCATATTCTGCTATAAAGAATAGGGCGAATGGTCCTGCGGCGTATTCTACATTAAAGCCCGATACTAGTTCAGATTCTCCTTCAGTAAGATCAAATGGTGCTCGGTTTGTTTCTGCTAGTGTTGAAATGAATCATATTATTGCTAAGGGTCATGCTGGGAAGATTAGTCATACTTGTTCTTGTGTAATGATTAATGTAGAGAGAGTGAAGGATCCATTTATTAGTAAGATTGATAGTAAGATAATTGCTAGTGTAACTTCATATGAAATTGTTTGTGCTACTGCTCGTAGGGCTCCAATAAGAGCGTATTTTGAGTTGGAGGCTCAGCCTGATCAGAGGATCGAGTATACGGCTAAGCTTGATATAGCTAATATGAAAAGGATTCCTAAGTTTATATTGATGAGGGGATAGGGTATGGGTAGGGGGATTCATATAGTTAAGGCTAGGGTTAGGGCTAGGATGGGGGCTAGAATAAATATTGAGATTGAGGATGTGGCAGGTCGTAGGGGTTCTTTAATGAAAAGTTTGATTGCATCGGCGATGGGTTGGAGTAAGCCATATGGTCCTACAATATTTGGGCCTTTTCGGAGTTGTATGTAGCCTAGGATTTTTCGTTCAACTAGTGTAAGAAAAGCTACGGCTAGAAGAATGGGGATAATAAGTGTTAAGATGTTGAGTATAAACATTTTGTTAAGGAGAGGATTTGAATCTCTGAGTATAAAGGTTTAAGTTTTACGCAATTACCGGGCTCTGCCACCTTAACTGGGCCCTTTTCTAGGGCAGGTATTGTTTGTGAGGTCAATTGAGATAAAGTCATTGATTGATTTAAGGCGCTTTGTTGAAGTTGGCCTTATTTCTCTTGTCCTTTCGTACTGGGAGAAATACATAACAGATAGAAACCGACCTGGATTACTCCGGTCTGAACTCAGATCACGTAGGACTTTAATCGTTGAACAAACGAACCTTTGATAGCGGTTGCACCATCGGGGTGTCCTGATCCAACATCGAGGTCGTAAACCCTATTGTCGATATGGACTCTTGAATAGGATTGCGCTGTTATCCCTAGGGTAACTTGTTCCGTTGATCAAGTCTTTGGATCAATAAACGATAGTTTGATTTGACTTGTGGGTCTAGTCTTTAAAATCGTTCGGAGGATTTTTTGTTCTCCGAGGTCACCCCAACCAAAACTGCTAGTCCATAAAGAGTGTTGTTATCCCTTAATGGTTAAGTTTATTTTCTTTGGACTAGTTAGTTAAAGCTCCATAGGGTCTTCTCGTCTTGTTGGTTTATTCCCGCCTCTTCACGGGAAGGTCAATTTCACTGATTGGAAGTAAGAGACAGTAAAACCCTCGTGTGGCCGTTCATACAAGTCCTTATTTAGAGAACAAATGATTATGCTACCTTTGCACGGTCAGGATACCGCGGCCGTTTAACGTCTAGTCACTGGGCAGGCAGTGCCTCCAATACTGGGGATGCTGGAGGTGATGTTTTTGGTAAACAGGCGGGATTTGTGTTTGCCGAGTTCCTTTTACTTCTTTTAATCTTTCCTGGGTGCACTCCTGTGTTGGATTAACAGTATAATTAATAAATTATTTATTGTTGGGTTATTTTTATTTACTGTTAACAGTCAGAGTATTATCAGATACTGACTTAAACTTGTGCAAGGAGAAAATATTTCTTGTTACTCATATTAACATTATTGCTTCTATTTAGTAATAGAATAGTCCAGTACTAGGTCTAGGAGTTGGTTATATTGTTGTTGGGATTAGTATTGTTTTTATTGTTGAGCTTTAACGCTTTCTTAATAGATGGCTGCTTTTAGGCCTACTATGGTGTTGTAAGATCTTACTCTCTAGTGAAGGTTGTACCCATTTCTAAAAGGCTGTACCTTTTTAGACTAACTTTTAAAGATACAGTGAGATTTGTTTATATTTTTTGGTATCTTTAAAGCTGAACTAAGATTCATTTTCTGGACAACCAGCTATCACCAGGCTCGTTAGGCATGTCACCTCTACTTATAGATCTTCTCACTATTTTGCCACATAGATGAGTTGGTTCTAATAAACTGTCTATAGGTAGCTCGTCTGGTTTCGGGTTACTTAGCTGAAATTCGTTTTGTTAAGTTTTTTGCTCGTTAATTCATTATGCAAAAGGTACAAGGGTTAATCTTTGCTTTTTTGTACTTTGATTATTTTCTTTCATCGTTCCCTTACGGTACTTTCTCTATAGCGCCATGTTTAGAATTTCTATCTCCTATACTTTAATAGGGGTAAATGTTTTGTTTTAGTATGTTTTGGTTATTGGATTGAAGAGTGGGGGTTTGGGCTAGGCATAGTTCAAAACATTCACAGTACACGAAATCTTCTAGGTGTAAACTAGATGCTTTAATTAAGCTATGTCTTGGTTTGTCCAAGCACACTTTCCAGTATGCTTACCTTGTTACGACTTACCTCCTCTCGTGTAATTGGTGCATGTAAATAGGTTTGGGTGCATATATTTACTTGAGGAGGGTGACGGGCGGTGTGTGCGTGCTTCATGGCCTGGTTCAACTAAGCACTCTATTCTTAGTTTACTACTAAATCCTCCTTTGGCTGTTAGTTTCATAATGGCTTTCGTATTAAGTTTTCTTGGATAGAAAATGTAGCCCATTTCTTCCCATTCCATAGGTTACACCTTGACCTAACGTTTTTATGTGTTATGATTGAGCTTACTTTTGTTCCTTTTCAGGGTTTGCTGAAGATGGCGGTATACAGACTGTATTAGCAAGGATTGGTGAGGTTTATCGGGGTTTATCGATTATAGAACAGGCTCCTCTAGAAGGGTGTAAAGCACCGCCAAGTCCTTTGAGTTTTGGGCCGTTGCCGGTAGTACTCTGGCGAATAATCTTGTTTTTGCAATTATTTATGTTTAGGGCTAAGCATAGTGGGGTATCTAATCCCAGTTTGGGTCTTAGCTATAGTGTGTCAGTTGTCGTAGAGTTACTTTCGTCACTTATTTTTGTTATAATTATGGCTTTTTACAGCTTAATTAGGATTTAACTCTATTTGGTGTAGTACTTTAACACGTTTTACGCCGTGTTCCTGTTAGCTTGGGTTAGTCGTATGACCGCGGTGGCTGGCACGAGATTTACCAACCCTAGTTAATATGGCTTAGTCGAACTTTCGTTCATGGCTTAAATTTTGTCACTGCTGTTTCCCGTGGGGGTGTGGTTAAGCAAGGCGTTATGAGCTACAGGGTGTGTGCTTGATACCTGCTCCTCTTAGTCCTGCTGATTCGGAGGGCGCTACTCACCGGGGTGCGGATGCTTGCATGTGTAAGTCTATTGAAAGTTAACAGGAAGGCCAGGACCAAACCTATGTGTTTATGGAGTTGGTATACTCATCTAGGCATTTTCAGTGCCTTGCTTTAAATTTAAGCTACATTAACCATGTAGTATGTAAGCAGACCCAGGCACCTATATGTCTATCTTGTTTGGAGTGTGAATTTGAGTATTGGGGGTGAGATAAATTTATATTGATACTTAGGGGGAAGTATGTTAAAAATGGTGGTTAATATTTAAGAGGGGGGGGGGGGAAATATAATAGGTATGTCCTGTAACCATTGACTGAAATGCCCATGCCTACCATTATGGGGATGCTCAAGATGCAGTTAAGTCCAGCTACAATTTATGCTCCGGGTCGGGGCCTTTGACGGCCATAGCTGAGTCCAAGCATCCCCGAAAATTAAAAAATACCAAATGTATGACAGCACAGTTATGTGTGAGCATGGGCTGATTAGTAATTAGTCCATCGAGATGTCTTATTTAAGAGGAAAGAATGGGCGGTTTTAGATGAGATGGCCCTGAAGAAAGAACCAGATGTCTGATAAAGTTCATTAAATAGCTACCCCCACGATTAATGGGCCCGGAGCGAGAAGAGAAATCCCTGCCAAGCGGGTTGCTGGTTTCACGCGGCATGGTCGGTAAGCTCGTGATCTAGTGGACGGGATACGCATGGTGACGAGGATAGATTTGACTTTATGCGCTATGTACGATCTAAGCAGGAAATGTCCTATGTACTATAGATAATTTTTATTGTACTTGCTTATATGCAAGGGGAAAATCATTTAATGTACTATATACATATTATATCTTTATTACATTAATTATGATGTACATGCTTATATGCATGGGGTAGATCATGTAATGTAATATATACATAGTATGTCTTTATTACATTAATTATAATGTACATACTGCACACAAAGTAGGTCATGTAGTATACTGCATTTATGTATGTTTTTATTATATTACTTCAGTGTATATATTCATACATATAGGATGGATCATGTGGTGTGCTAGACGCATATCATGTTTACATTGTATGAGTGTTAGTGGGTATGTTTGGGCAAATGACATGGTGTGTCTGTGTGTAGTACTCGTACATGTGTCTATTGAGGTGAGTTATTAAGCATGTTGTTACACGTGCAAGCTTATAGAGTGGGAGATTTGTGTCGTATGTTTAAAAATTTTAGCGGATTTAATACTGGGGAGGTTCTTAGTGTTTTTGGGGGTATATCAATAGACGCAATTAATAGTGGGTTCAGGGAATAGTTTAAGTAGAACTTCAGCTTTGGGTGTTGATGGTGAGGCTATCGCTTCTTCCTTGAGTCTTAGGGAGGTTAATTGTTCTCCTTTTCTGGTTTACAAGACCAGCGTATTAATTTTACTACAAAGACTTGTCTTCATTTCAGGAGATTGTTTTCGATGGTGCTGGCTAGTAGTGGTATTATTGCCAGGATGATGAGGAAATATATGATGGATGCTAATTGTCCGATGGTGATGTAGGGGTGTTCAACCGGTTTGTCCTCCGATTCATGTAAGTGTTAATAGGTCTGCTATTAAAAGTCAGAATATGCATTGGCTGATTGGTCGGAACATTATGCTTCGTTGTTTGGATGTGTGGAGGAAGGGGTACGAGTGTTAAGATCAAGATGGAAAGGACTAAGGCTAGGACTCCTCCCAGTTTATTGGGGATTGATCGTAGGATTGCGTATGCAAATAGGAAATACCATTCTGGCTTAATGTGGGAGGGTGTACTGAGTGGGTTTGCTGGAGTATAATTATCCGGGTCTCCCGAGTAGGTCGGGAGTGAATAGTACTAGTGATATGAGGATGAGGATTAATAGTATGATGCCTAGGATGTCCTTGATGGTGTAATAAGGGTGAAATGGAATTTTGTCTGTGTCTGATGGAATTCCTGTGGGGTTGTTGGATCCTGTTTCGTGGAGGAAAATTAAGTGGATTATGGTGAGAGCTACAATGATAAATGGGAGGATGAAGTGGAAAGCGAAGAATCGGGTGAGGGTGGCTTTGTCTACTGAAAATCCCCCTCAGATTCATTCAACTAGGTTGGTGCCAATGTATGGGATTGCCGAGAGGAGGTTGGTAATGACTGTTGCTCCTCAGAATGATATCTGTCCTCATGGTAGGACATAGCCTATGAATGCTGTGGCTATTGTTGTAAATAGGAGAATTACTCCGATGTTTCATGTTTCTAAGAAGGTATATGATCCGTAATATAGGCCTCGTCCTACATGCATAAATAGGCAGATAAAAAATATTGATGCTCCGTTTGCGTGCATATATCGGATGATTCAGCCATAGTTTACGTCTCGACAAATGTGGGTTACAGAGGAGAATGCTATTGTTGTATCGGATGTGTAGTGTATTGCTAGGAATAGGCCTGTTAAGATTTGTAGAGCTAAGCAAGTGCCTAGGAGGGATCCAAAGTTTCATCATGATGAGATGTTTGATGGAGTTGGGAGGTCAATGAGTGCGTTGTTTACGATTTTTATTTGTGGGTGAGTTTTTCGGATGTTGATCATTAGTGTTCTTGTAGTTGAATAACAACGATGGTTTTTCATATCATTAGTCATGGTTAGATTCCATGCAGGAATAATGATTATGTACATTGTATTTATTTTAAGTGTAATTTTTGTGATGGGCTTTGTAGGGTTTTCTTCAAAACCTTCGCCTATTTATGGGGGGTTGGGATTGATTGTGAGTGGTGGGGTTTGGGTGTGGTATTGTGTTAAATTATGGTGGTTCTTTTTTAGGTTTAATGGTTTTTTTAGTTTATTTTAGGGGGTATAATGGTGGTTTTTGGTTATACGACAGCTATGGCTACTGAGCAGTATCCTGAGGTTTGGGTTTCTAATAAGGTTGTTTTAGGAACGTTTATTACTGGTTTTGTTGATGGAGTTTTTTATAATTTACTATGTGTTGAAGGATAAGGAGGTGGAGATTGTGGTTTAAGTTTAATGGTATGGGGGATTTGGGTAATTTATGATACAGGGGATTCTGGGTTTTTATAGTGAGGAGGCCATGGGGATTGCTGCTTTGTACAGCTATGGTACTTGATTAGTTATTGTTACTGGTTGATCTTTATTAATTGGTGTAGTGGTGATTATAGAGATTACTCGTGGAAATTAAGTAGAATTGTGCTAGTGAAAATCGTAATTAGGAAGGAAAGGAAATATAATTTAATTAAGCCTTTTTGGTTTGTGATTATGATAGATGTTTTTTATTTGGGTATGTGAGATGGTTTTTGGTATAATGGTTTCTAGTCAGGTTAGGTCTAGAAGGGAGGATGCTGATTTTTGGCTTATTGTTAGATTTATATAGGGGGTTTATAAGCGGTGTATGACTGTGGGATAATATCCTAGTAGGTTAGAAAATTTGAATATGTTTGATGGGGTAATTGAACTTTAAGTAGTGGGTTATGTTGTTAATTTCTAGTGCTAGAATAAAGCCTAGGATTGTAATTGTTAGGGCGGTGATTTTTAGGTAGTAGGGTATAGTTGTTTGGGGAATGGTTGTAGGGGGATGTTGTTAGAAATGATGAATCCTGCGAAAAGACTTCCGATTAGTAAGCGTTTAATTGAGTTAATTAGGAATGGGTTGTTTTCATTAATAGAAATAAGGGTTGGGAATCGGGGTTGTCCTAGGAGTGTGAAGAAAATAATACGGGTACTGTAGATAGCTGTGAAGGAGATGGCGATTAGTGTTATTAAGAGGGCTCAGGCGTTGGTATATGACGTGTTGGCGGATTCAATAATTAGATCTTTGGAGTAGAATCCGGTGAGGAAAGGTATTCCTGTTAGTGCAAGGCTGCCAATAATAAGGGCTGTTGCGGTGAATGGTATGGCTTTTAAATAGGCCTCCTATTTTTCGAATATCTTGTTCGTTATTTAGATTGTGGATGATGGAGCCGGAGCATAGAAATAATATGGCTTTGAAGAAAGCGTGGGTGCAGATGTGAAGAAGTGCTAGGTGAGGCTGGTTAATTCCAATTGTTACTATCATAAGGCCGAGTTGGCTGGATGTAGAGAAGGCGATGATTTTTTTAATGTCATTTTGGGTGACGGGCACATATTGCTGTAAATAGTGTGGTAATGGCTCCTAGGCATAGTATAGTAGATTGGATGAGTTTATTGTTTTCTGTTAATGGATAAAAGCGGATTAGTAAGAAAATACCTGCTACTACTATTGTACTTGAGTGGAGTAATGCTGAGACAGGTGTCGGACCCTCTATTGCGGAGGGTAATCATGGGTGCAGGCTAAATTGTGCGGATTTTTCCGGTTGCGGCTAGAATTAGTCCTATTAGAGGTAGATTTGAGTTCTCTGGTTTTAGTAAGAAGATTTGTTGAAGGTCTCAAGTGTTGAGGTTAATTAGGAATCATGCTATTGCTAGGATAAATCCGATGTCGCCATGCGGTTATTATAGGATTGCTTGTAG
The DNA here is from genome assembly GCF_023091745.1 of Budorcas taxicolor. Lineage (NCBI taxonomy): Eukaryota > Metazoa > Chordata > Mammalia > Artiodactyla > Bovidae > Budorcas > Budorcas taxicolor. The sequence goes on from NW_026291835.1 coordinate 11,075, forward strand.
AGCTGCTGTGTTTGCGTCTGCTCGTCCGTATCACCATCCAATTAGTAGAAATGATATAATTCCGACTCCTTCTCAGCCAATGAATAGTTGAAAGATGTTATTTGCAGTGACGAGGATGATTATTGTGATAAGAAATAAGAGTAAGTACTTAAAAAATTGGTTGATGTTGGGGTCGGAATGTATGTATCATATTGAGAATTCTATGATGGATCATGTGACGAATAGTGATACTGGGATAAATATTGTCGAGAAGTAATCTATTTTGAAGCTGAGAGATAGTTTGAGGGTTTGGATGGTTAGTCAGTGTCAGTTTGAAATAATTATTTCTTGTCCTGTATGAATAAATATTATAGTGGGAATTATACTAGTGATAAAGGCGTATGAAATGGTTGTTTTTACGTAAAGTGGGTAATTGGTGAATTTGTGGGTGCTAAGACTAGTTGTCATGATGGGTACGGTTAGTAGGATTAGGGTAGTTAGTGTGAGGGATGGGGAACAGGTTTTATTACTTTTATTTGGAGTTGCACCAATTTTTTGGTTCCTAAGACCAATGGATAACTGCTATCCTTTAAAAGTTTGAAAAAAGCCATGTTGTCAGGCATGGGAGCATAGAATTAGCAGTTCTTGCATACTTTTTCGGTAAATAAGAAGGTGATAGGCTTCTATTGTTAGATTCACAATCTAATGTTATTTTTAAACTATATTTACAGTATAGGGGTCCTAGGATAATTTTTGGGTTTAGGGATAGAAGCAGTAGTGGTAGTATGTGTAGTGATATGAGTGCATTTTCTCGTGTGAAGGAAGGTGAAATGTTATTGATATGATGAGTGTATTTGCCCCGTTGTGTTGTGATTAGTATATAGAGGGTTGTAGAGAGTAGTGATTACTATGTTAAGTCCTATTAGAATAATTGTGATATTAGATCATGAAAAAGTCGATATTACTACAAATAGTTCTCCGATTAGGTTGATTGTTGGGGGTAGAGCCAGGTTGGTTAGACTTGCTAGGAGTCATCAGGTGGCTATTAGTGGAAGAAGTGTTTGTAGGCCGCGGGCTAAGATTATTGTACGGCTGTGAATTCGTTCGTAGTTAGAATTTGCTAGGCAGAAAAGTATAGAGGATGTAAGGCCGTGGGCAATTATCAGGGCGGTGGCTCCTATGTAGCTTCAGGGTGTTTGGATTAGGATTGCAACGATGACAAGTGCCATGTGGCTAATAGAGGAGTACGCGATGAGTGATTTCAGGTCCGTTTGACGAAGGCAAATTGAGCTGGTTATGATTATGCCTCATAGTGATAGCATGATGAATGGGTATGCTATAAAGTCGGTGATTGGATCTAGGAGAAGCGTAATTCGTAACATGCCGTATCCTCCTAGTTTTAGTAGGATTGCTGCAAGAACTATGGAGCCTGCAATTGGGGCTTCTACGTGGGCTTTGGGTAGTCAGAGATGAAGTCCGTATAGTGGTATTTTTACTATAAAGGCTATTATGCATGCTAGTCACATGAAGGTGTTGGATCAGGAGCTGGGTATTGGTTGTACTCAGTATTGTAGAATTAGGAAGTTTAGGGATCCTATTGTGTTTTGAATATAGATTAGTGCAACTAGTAAGGGTAGGGATCCTGCTAGTGTATAAAACAAGAAGTAGAGACCGGCATTTAGGCGTTCTGTTTGGTTCCCTCATCGGGTAATAATAATGAGTGTGGGAACTAGTGTTGCTTCAAATATAATATAAAAGAGAATTAGTTCTGTAGCAGAGAATGTCATAATTAGAAATAGTTGTAATAGGATTAGTATTGAGATGAAGAATTTTTTTCGGGCTGGGTTTTCTTTTGATAGGTGATGCTGGCTAGCTATAAGTATTAAGGGGAGGAGTCATATGGTTAGAATAAGTAGTGGTGTAGATAAGGAGTCGGAGAAGAAAGTTAATGAGAAGTTGAGGCTGTTATCGCCAAATTGGTTTATAAGGAGTAGGCTTGTAAGGCTAATTAGTAAGCTGTGGAGTGTGGAGTTAATTCAGATTATGTTATTTTTTGATAGCCAGGTTAGGGGTATATGTATTATTGTGGAAATAATGTATTTTAGCATTGTAGCAGATTAAGGTTTTGTACGTAGTCGGTGCCGTATGTGTTTGATACCATTACTAGCAAGGATAGGCCTAGTGCTGCTTCGCAGGCTGCGAAAACTAGTAGAATAATGGGTATTATACTGGCTAAAGTGAAGTGTGAGTTTAGGATTATTAGGGTAGCTATAACGAATAAGGACAATATTATTCCTTCCAGGCATAGGAGGGAGGATATTAGGTGAGATCGATACATTAGTAATCCCGTGAGAGATACTATGAATGCTATTATAATATTTATGTATACGAGGGACATTTGGTACTTATGAGTTTGATCATAATCTAATGAGTCGAAATCATTTATTTTGGTTTAAACTAAGTACCATATTCGGTCCATTCTAATCCTTTTTGGGTTCATTCATAGGCTAGGCTTGTGGCTAGTAGGAAAATTAGGAGAAGGGATATAGTAAGCATTGTGTTAAGGTTAGTTGTTTGTGAGGCCCATGGTAGTGGTAGAAGTAGTGCAATTTCTAGATCGAAGAGGAGGAATGTGATAGCTACTAGAAAGAATTTTATGGAGAAAGGAAGGCGAGCAGATCCTATGGGGTCGAATCCACATTCGTATGGGCTTGTTTTTTCTGAGTATACGTTTAGTTGGGGGAGTCAGAATGCGATGGTCACGAGCAATGTAGCTAGTGTAAAGTTAGTTAGGAGGGTAATTATAAGGTTTATTGTTCTTTTTCGGGTTAGGCCGAAGCTAACTGATTGGAAGTCAGTTGTACTAATTAATACTAAAAGAACATGAGCCTCATCAGTAGATGGAAACATAGAGGAAAAGTCATACTACGTCTACGAAGTGTCAATATCAGGCAGCGGCTTCGAAGCCGAAATGGTGATTGGAGGTAAAGTGAAATTTTAGTTGGCGGAGGAAGCAGACAATTAAGAAAGTAGATCCAATAATGACATGGAGGCCGTGGAATCCTGTAGCTACGAAGAAAGTTGAGCCGTAAACTCCGTCTGAGATTGTAAAGGGAGCTTCATAGTATTCTGATGCTTGTAGAAGTGTAAAGTATACGCCTAACGTAATGGTGATGAATAAGGCTTGTAGCATGTGGTTACGGTTCCCTTCTATGAGGCTGTGGTGGGCTCAGGTAATGGAGACTCCTGAGGCTAGAAGGACAGAGGTGTTGAGTAGTGGGACTTCTAAGGGGTTAAGTGGGTGAATGCCTGTTGGGGGTCAGCAGCTGCCTAATTCGGGTGTAGGAGCAAGGCTTGAGTGATAGAAGGCTCAGAAGAAGCCAGTGAAGAATAGGACTTCGGAGACGATGAAGAGGATTATTCCGTAGCGAAGGCTTTTTTGGACAGCAGGAGTATGGTGGCCTTGAAAGGTACTTTCTCGGATTACATCTCGTCATCATTGGTATATTGTAAGTATGTTTGTTGTTAGGCCTAGGGTCAGTAGAGCTGTTGAATTGAAGTGAAATCACATGATGAGGCCAGATGTTATTAGGAGGGCAGATAGTGCTCCTGTGAGGGGTCAGGGACTTGGGTTTACTATGTGATAGGCGTGGGTTTGGTGTGTCATTATGTATTGTCGTGCAGATATAAGCTAACTAGGAGGGTGAATACGTAGGCTTGAACTATAGCTACTGCGAATTCGAGGATTGTTAGTAGAGCTAAAATAGTAAATGTAATAAGTGCTGTTGTGGTATTGATATTTAATAATGCAAGGGTAGCTCCTCCGATTAAGTGAATTAATAAGTGCCCTGCTGTGATGTTGGCTGTTAATCGTACGGCAAGGGCTACTGGTTGGATGAAGAGGCTGATGGTTTCGATAATTACCAGTATTGGGATTAGTGGGGTAGGTGTTCCTTGTGGTAGGAAGTGGGCGAGTGATGCTTTGGTTTTGTTGCGGAAGCCTGTAACTACGGCCCCTGCTCATAGGGGAATAGCCATGCCTAAATTTATTGATAGTTGTGTGGTTGGTGTAAATGAATGGGGTAATAAGCCTAATAAATTTGTAGACCCAATAAATAGAATTAGGGACATTAATATCAATGTTCATGTTTGTCCTTTGGTGTTGTGAGTGCTTATTATTTGTTTTGACATGAGTTGAAGTGCTCATTGTTGGAGGGAGATAAGGCGGTTATTAATTAGTCGGTTTGATGTAGGAAATAGTAAGCTAGGGAATATAATGACGAGAGTAACAAGGGGGAGGCCTAGAATTACAGGGGTAATGAAAGAGGTAAATAGATTTTCGTTCATTTTGTTTCTCAAGGGGCGTCTTGTTTTGGCGTTTTTGTTGTTATTAATTTTGGGTTATAGTAGAAATCGTGTTTTGAGATTTTTAATTGGAGAACAATAAAGAGGACTAAAAATATTGATAGAATTGTCGTGAGTCACGTTGATGTGTCTAGTTGTGGCATGTCATCAAGGAGAGTGTTGTGCTCTCGGTCTTTAACTTAAAAGGTTAATGCTGGCATAGCTTCTTGATGACTTATAACATTGATGCAGATCACTTTTCAAAATATTCTAATGGGACTAGTTCGAGAACGATTGGTATGAAACTATGATTTGATCCGCAGATTTCTGAGCATTGGCCGTAAAATAGGCCTGGACGAGTTGATATGAGGGTTGTTTGATTTAAACGGCCTGGAATTGCGTCTGTTTTTAGTCCTAGAGAGGGAACTGCTCATGAGTGTAAAACGTCTTCGGAGGAGATTAGTATTCGAATTGTTATTTCTATAGGTAATACAGCTCGGTTATCTACTTCTAGTAATCGTAGTTCTCCAGGTTTCAATTCTGATGTTGGAATTATATAGGAGTCGAAGCTTAAGTCTTCATAGTCTGTGTACTCATAACTTCAGTATCATTGATGTCCTATGGTCTTTACTGTGAGAGATGGGTTGTTGATTTCGTCTATTATGTATAGAATTCGTAGGGATGGGAGAGCAATTATAATCAGAATAATGGCTGGTAGAATGGTTCAGATTGTTTCTACTTCTTGTGCGTCTATGGTGCTGGTATGGGTTAGTTTTGTTGTTAGTATCAGTAAGATAATATAGAGTACTAGTGAGCTAATTAGGAAAACAATTATCAGAGTGTGATCGTGAAAGTGTAGCAGTTCTTCTATGATGGGTGATGTTGCGTCTTGAAAGCCTAGCTGTACGGGATATGCCATATGAGATGTACGGGACTTTCACCTGTAATTTAATCTTGACAAGGTTATGTAATGTTTTACTAACATCTCGTTTATTGAGAGAGACATAGTGGTTATGGTGTTGGCTTGAAACCGATAATAGGGGGTTCAATTCCTTCCTCTCTTATTTTAGGTTAATGTATGTAGGTTCTTCAAATGTGTGATATGGTGGAGGGCATCCGTTTAGTCATTCTAGATTTGTTGTGGTTAGGTCCACGGTTAAGACTTCCCGTTTGGATGCAAATGCTTCTCAGATGATAAAAGTCATTAATATTACTGCCGTTAGTGAGATGAATGAGCCTATAGATGAAATAGTGTTTCATATTGTATATGCGTCTGGGTAATCGGAGTATCGTCGTGGTATACCAGATAGCCCTAAGAAATGTTGTGGGAAGAAGGTCATGTTAACACCTACAAATATAATTGCGAAATGGATTTTGGCTCATGTGTCATTAAGGGTGTAGCCTGAGAATAAGGGAAATCAATGTACAAATCCTCCTATGATAGCGAATACAGCTCCTATTGATAGTACGTAGTGGAAATGTGCTACCACATAGTATGTGTCGTGGAGAACGATGTCAAGGGAGGAGTTGGCTAAAACAATTCCAGTTAGTCCTCCAACTGTAAAAAGGAAAATGAAGCCTAGGGCTCATATTATAGCGGGGGATCATTTGATATTTCCTCCGTGAAGTGTTGCTAGCCAACTAAAGACTTTTACTCCGGTTGGGATAGCAATAATTATAGTAGCGGATGTAAAGTAAGCTCGTGTATCGACGTCTATTCCGACTGTGAATATATGATGGGCTCATACAATAAATCCTAGAAATCCAATTGATATTATGGCTCATACTATTCCTATATATCCAAATGGCTCTTTTTTTCCTGAATAGTAGGTTACGATGTGGGAGATTATTCCAAAGCCAGGTAAAATTAGAATATATACTTCGGGGTGTCCAAAAAATCAGAATAAGTGTTGATATAAGATAGGGTCTCCTCCTCCTGCTGGGTCAAAGAAAGTTGTATTCAGGTTTCGGTCTGTTAGTAATATTGTGATGCCAGCTGCTAATACAGGAAGTGAGAGGAGGAGTAGTACGGCAGTGATCAGTACAGATCACACGAACAGGGGGGTCTGGTATTGTGATATTGCGGGAGGTTTTATGTTAATAATAGTTGTAATAAAATTAATGGCTCCTAAAATTGAGGAAACACCTGCTAGGTGTAGGGAGAAAATGGTCAGGTCTACTGAGGCTCCTGCGTGGGCTAGATTACCTGCTAGAGGGGGATATACGGTTCAACCCGTCCCTGCTCCGGCTTCGACTATAGAGGATGCTAGGAGTAATAGGAAAGAAGGGGGGAGGAGCCAAAAACTTATATTATTTATCCGAGGGAATGCTATATCAGGGGCTCCAATCATTAGAGGAACTAGCCAGTTGCCAAACCCTCCAATTATAATAGGCATTACTATAAAGAAGATTATTACGAATGCGTGTGCAGTTACAATTACGTTGTAGATTTGGTCATCTCCAAGTAGAGTTCCGGGTTGGCCTAACTCAGCACGAATTAGTAAGCTCAGAGCGGTTCCTACTATGCCGGCTCAGGCACCAAATAGAAGATAAAGGGTACCGATATCTTTATGATTAGTTGAAAATAATCAGCGGTTTATGAACATGGGTAAAATGGCTGAGTAAAGCAATAGACTGTAAATCTAAGAATAGAGGTTTGATTCCTCTTTTTACCAGGTCCTGTAGTGAATTAACATATTGAATTGCAAATTCAAAGGAGCAGCTTCAAACTCTGCCGGGGCTTCTCCCGCCTTTTTTTTCTTGCGGCGGGAGAAGTAGATTGAAGCCAGTTATTTAGGGTATTTAGCTGTTAACTAAAGTTTCGTGGGGGTGGGACCCACCAATCTAGTGAGGATTTAGCTTAATTAAAGTAGTTGATTTGCATTCAATTGATGTAAGATATGATCTTGCAGTCCTTATCAGGAATTAAGTAAATTATACTTGCTTAGGGCTTTGAAGGCTCTTGGTCTATTTAACCTAAATTCCTATTCTAGGATTGAGAGAATTGGTGTAAGTGGTAGTAGTATAGTGGACAATACGGTTATTGTTGGTAGGAGGGTTATTCGTTTTATGGTTGAGAATTGTCATTTTATTTTTATGTTGTTTGTGGAAGGGAACATAGTAAGTGTGGTGGAATATGCCAGTCGTATGTAGAAATATAGGTTTAGTAGTGCTGTAATTGCTATGAAGGTAGGTAGGATAATGCTATTGTTTTTTGTCATTTCTTGAATAATTATTCATTTTGGCATAAATCCTGATAGTGGGGGGAGTCCTCCTATTGATAGGAGGGTAATGAGAATTAGAATAGTTATGATGGGTGTTTTGTTTCATGTGTGTGATAGTGATAGAGTGGTTGTGGTTGAGTTGGCTATAAATAGTGTAAATATGGTGGAAGTTATGATGATGTAAATGATTAGGTTTAGTAATGTTATGGTGGGATTGTATGGTAAAATTGCTGTTATTCAGCCTATGTGGGCAATTGATGAGTAAGCTATAATTTTTCGTAGTTGGGTTTGGTTTAATCCTCCTCAGCCTCCGATTATAATGGATAGAATTGATAGGGTTAAGATTATATTTAGGTTGATGGATTGGGATACTTGGTAAAGTACCGATATGGGTGCTAGTTTTTGTCATGTAAGTAAGATTAGGCCTGAAGATAGAGGGATGCCTTGTGTTACTTCTGGGACTCAGAAGTGGAATGGGGCTATTCCTAGTTTTATGGCGAGGGCTATTGTTATGAGTATGGAGGCTGTTGGGTTAAATAGTTTTATTACGGTTCATTGGCCTGAGAATATTAAGTTGATGATAATGGCTATTATTAGTAGTATTGAGGCTGTTGATTGAGTTAGGAAATATTTAGTTGATGCTTCTGTGGCTCGTGGGTTGTGTTTTTTTATTATAATAGGAATGATGGCGAGTATATTTATTTCAAATCCGATTCAGATGAGTAGTCAGTGGGAGCTAATTATAACGATAATGGTTCCAAGTATTATAGTTATTAAGATAATAATGAGAGTGATTGGGTTTATTAGTACGGGAAGGATACAAACCAACATTTTCGGGGTATGGGCCCGATAGCTTAATTAGCTGACCTTACTATTAGAATTTGGTGTAATTGGGAGCACGAAGAGTTTTGAGTTCTTAGGAGTAGGTTCAATTCCTATAGTTCTAGAAATAAGAGGATTTAAACCTCTATAATTTACTCTATCAAAGTAACTCTTTTGTCAGACATATTTCTTATGTTTGTGGGGGGATACTTGATAGGAGAATAGGTAGAGATACATGTCATATGCATAGGGCTAGCGTTAGGGGTAGAAAATTTTTTCATAATAAGTGCATCAGTTGATCATAGCGGAATCGGGGGTAGGATGCTCGGATTCATAGGAAGGTCATTGTGAGTAGTAGTGATTTGATGATAAAGTTAATTGCGTAGAGTTCTGGTATGTATGGGTTATGGGATGCTCCTAGGAAGAGGGTTGTTGTGAAGATATTTATTATAATAATGTTTGCATATTCTGCTATAAAGAATAGGGCGAATGGTCCTGCGGCGTATTCTACATTAAAGCCCGATACTAGTTCAGATTCTCCTTCAGTAAGATCAAATGGTGCTCGGTTTGTTTCTGCTAGTGTTGAAATGAATCATATTATTGCTAAGGGTCATGCTGGGAAGATTAGTCATACTTGTTCTTGTGTAATGATTAATGTAGAGAGAGTGAAGGATCCATTTATTAGTAAGATTGATAGTAAGATAATTGCTAGTGTAACTTCATATGAAATTGTTTGTGCTACTGCTCGTAGGGCTCCAATAAGAGCGTATTTTGAGTTGGAGGCTCAGCCTGATCAGAGGATCGAGTATACGGCTAAGCTTGATATAGCTAATATGAAAAGGATTCCTAAGTTTATATTGATGAGGGGATAGGGTATGGGTAGGGGGATTCATATAGTTAAGGCTAGGGTTAGGGCTAGGATGGGGGCTAGAATAAATATTGAGATTGAGGATGTGGCAGGTCGTAGGGGTTCTTTAATGAAAAGTTTGATTGCATCGGCGATGGGTTGGAGTAAGCCATATGGTCCTACAATATTTGGGCCTTTTCGGAGTTGTATGTAGCCTAGGATTTTTCGTTCAACTAGTGTAAGAAAAGCTACGGCTAGAAGAATGGGGATAATAAGTGTTAAGATGTTGAGTATAAACATTTTGTTAAGGAGAGGATTTGAATCTCTGAGTATAAAGGTTTAAGTTTTACGCAATTACCGGGCTCTGCCACCTTAACTGGGCCCTTTTCTAGGGCAGGTATTGTTTGTGAGGTCAATTGAGATAAAGTCATTGATTGATTTAAGGCGCTTTGTTGAAGTTGGCCTTATTTCTCTTGTCCTTTCGTACTGGGAGAAATACATAACAGATAGAAACCGACCTGGATTACTCCGGTCTGAACTCAGATCACGTAGGACTTTAATCGTTGAACAAACGAACCTTTGATAGCGGTTGCACCATCGGGGTGTCCTGATCCAACATCGAGGTCGTAAACCCTATTGTCGATATGGACTCTTGAATAGGATTGCGCTGTTATCCCTAGGGTAACTTGTTCCGTTGATCAAGTCTTTGGATCAATAAACGATAGTTTGATTTGACTTGTGGGTCTAGTCTTTAAAATCGTTCGGAGGATTTTTTGTTCTCCGAGGTCACCCCAACCAAAACTGCTAGTCCATAAAGAGTGTTGTTATCCCTTAATGGTTAAGTTTATTTTCTTTGGACTAGTTAGTTAAAGCTCCATAGGGTCTTCTCGTCTTGTTGGTTTATTCCCGCCTCTTCACGGGAAGGTCAATTTCACTGATTGGAAGTAAGAGACAGTAAAACCCTCGTGTGGCCGTTCATACAAGTCCTTATTTAGAGAACAAATGATTATGCTACCTTTGCACGGTCAGGATACCGCGGCCGTTTAACGTCTAGTCACTGGGCAGGCAGTGCCTCCAATACTGGGGATGCTGGAGGTGATGTTTTTGGTAAACAGGCGGGATTTGTGTTTGCCGAGTTCCTTTTACTTCTTTTAATCTTTCCTGGGTGCACTCCTGTGTTGGATTAACAGTATAATTAATAAATTATTTATTGTTGGGTTATTTTTATTTACTGTTAACAGTCAGAGTATTATCAGATACTGACTTAAACTTGTGCAAGGAGAAAATATTTCTTGTTACTCATATTAACATTATTGCTTCTATTTAGTAATAGAATAGTCCAGTACTAGGTCTAGGAGTTGGTTATATTGTTGTTGGGATTAGTATTGTTTTTATTGTTGAGCTTTAACGCTTTCTTAATAGATGGCTGCTTTTAGGCCTACTATGGTGTTGTAAGATCTTACTCTCTAGTGAAGGTTGTACCCATTTCTAAAAGGCTGTACCTTTTTAGACTAACTTTTAAAGATACAGTGAGATTTGTTTATATTTTTTGGTATCTTTAAAGCTGAACTAAGATTCATTTTCTGGACAACCAGCTATCACCAGGCTCGTTAGGCATGTCACCTCTACTTATAGATCTTCTCACTATTTTGCCACATAGATGAGTTGGTTCTAATAAACTGTCTATAGGTAGCTCGTCTGGTTTCGGGTTACTTAGCTGAAATTCGTTTTGTTAAGTTTTTTGCTCGTTAATTCATTATGCAAAAGGTACAAGGGTTAATCTTTGCTTTTTTGTACTTTGATTATTTTCTTTCATCGTTCCCTTACGGTACTTTCTCTATAGCGCCATGTTTAGAATTTCTATCTCCTATACTTTAATAGGGGTAAATGTTTTGTTTTAGTATGTTTTGGTTATTGGATTGAAGAGTGGGGGTTTGGGCTAGGCATAGTTCAAAACATTCACAGTACACGAAATCTTCTAGGTGTAAACTAGATGCTTTAATTAAGCTATGTCTTGGTTTGTCCAAGCACACTTTCCAGTATGCTTACCTTGTTACGACTTACCTCCTCTCGTGTAATTGGTGCATGTAAATAGGTTTGGGTGCATATATTTACTTGAGGAGGGTGACGGGCGGTGTGTGCGTGCTTCATGGCCTGGTTCAACTAAGCACTCTATTCTTAGTTTACTACTAAATCCTCCTTTGGCTGTTAGTTTCATAATGGCTTTCGTATTAAGTTTTCTTGGATAGAAAATGTAGCCCATTTCTTCCCATTCCATAGGTTACACCTTGACCTAACGTTTTTATGTGTTATGATTGAGCTTACTTTTGTTCCTTTTCAGGGTTTGCTGAAGATGGCGGTATACAGACTGTATTAGCAAGGATTGGTGAGGTTTATCGGGGTTTATCGATTATAGAACAGGCTCCTCTAGAAGGGTGTAAAGCACCGCCAAGTCCTTTGAGTTTTGGGCCGTTGCCGGTAGTACTCTGGCGAATAATCTTGTTTTTGCAATTATTTATGTTTAGGGCTAAGCATAGTGGGGTATCTAATCCCAGTTTGGGTCTTAGCTATAGTGTGTCAGTTGTCGTAGAGTTACTTTCGTCACTTATTTTTGTTATAATTATGGCTTTTTACAGCTTAATTAGGATTTAACTCTATTTGGTGTAGTACTTTAACACGTTTTACGCCGTGTTCCTGTTAGCTTGGGTTAGTCGTATGACCGCGGTGGCTGGCACGAGATTTACCAACCCTAGTTAATATGGCTTAGTCGAACTTTCGTTCATGGCTTAAATTTTGTCACTGCTGTTTCCCGTGGGGGTGTGGTTAAGCAAGGCGTTATGAGCTACAGGGTGTGTGCTTGATACCTGCTCCTCTTAGTCCTGCTGATTCGGAGGGCGCTACTCACCGGGGTGCGGATGCTTGCATGTGTAAGTCTATTGAAAGTTAACAGGAAGGCCAGGACCAAACCTATGTGTTTATGGAGTTGGTATACTCATCTAGGCATTTTCAGTGCCTTGCTTTAAATTTAAGCTACATTAACCATGTAGTATGTAAGCAGACCCAGGCACCTATATGTCTATCTTGTTTGGAGTGTGAATTTGAGTATTGGGGGTGAGATAAATTTATATTGATACTTAGGGGGAAGTATGTTAAAAATGGTGGTTAATATTTAAGAGGGGGGGGGGGAAATATAATAGGTATGTCCTGTAACCATTGACTGAAATGCCCATGCCTACCATTATGGGGATGCTCAAGATGCAGTTAAGTCCAGCTACAATTTATGCTCCGGGTCGGGGCCTTTGACGGCCATAGCTGAGTCCAAGCATCCCCGAAAATTAAAAAATACCAAATGTATGACAGCACAGTTATGTGTGAGCATGGGCTGATTAGTAATTAGTCCATCGAGATGTCTTATTTAAGAGGAAAGAATGGGCGGTTTTAGATGAGATGGCCCTGAAGAAAGAACCAGATGTCTGATAAAGTTCATTAAATAGCTACCCCCACGATTAATGGGCCCGGAGCGAGAAGAGAAATCCCTGCCAAGCGGGTTGCTGGTTTCACGCGGCATGGTCGGTAAGCTCGTGATCTAGTGGACGGGATACGCATGGTGACGAGGATAGATTTGACTTTATGCGCTATGTACGATCTAAGCAGGAAATGTCCTATGTACTATAGATAATTTTTATTGTACTTGCTTATATGCAAGGGGAAAATCATTTAATGTACTATATACATATTATATCTTTATTACATTAATTATGATGTACATGCTTATATGCATGGGGTAGATCATGTAATGTAATATATACATAGTATGTCTTTATTACATTAATTATAATGTACATACTGCACACAAAGTAGGTCATGTAGTATACTGCATTTATGTATGTTTTTATTATATTACTTCAGTGTATATATTCATACATATAGGATGGATCATGTGGTGTGCTAGACGCATATCATGTTTACATTGTATGAGTGTTAGTGGGTATGTTTGGGCAAATGACATGGTGTGTCTGTGTGTAGTACTCGTACATGTGTCTATTGAGGTGAGTTATTAAGCATGTTGTTACACGTGCAAGCTTATAGAGTGGGAGATTTGTGTCGTATGTTTAAAAATTTTAGCGGATTTAATACTGGGGAGGTTCTTAGTGTTTTTGGGGGTATATCAATAGACGCAATTAATAGTGGTTCAGGGAATAGTTTAAGTAGAACTTCAGCTTTGGGTGTTGATGGTGAGGCTATCGCTTCTTCCTTGAGTCTTAGGGAGGTTAATTGTTCTCCTTTTCTGGTTTACAAGACCAGCGTATTAATTTTACTACAAAGACTTGTCTTCATTTCAGGAGATTGTTTTCGATGGTGCTGGCTAGTGGTATTATTGCCAGGATGATGAGGAAATATATGATGGATGCTAATTGTCCGATGGTGATGTAGGGGTGTTCAACCGGTTGTCCTCCGATTCATGTAAGTGTTAATAGGTCTGCTATTAAAAGTCAGAATATGCATTGGCTGATTGGTCGGAACATTATGCTTCGTTGTTTGGATGTGTGGAGGAAGGGTACGAGTGTTAAGATCAAGATGGAAAGGACTAAGGCTAGGACTCCTCCCAGTTTATTGGGGATTGATCGTAGGATTGCGTATGCAAATAGGAAATACCATTCTGGCTTAATGTGGGAGGGTGTACTGAGTGGGTTTGCTGGAGTATAATTATCCGGGTCTCCGAGTAGGTCGGGAGTGAATAGTACTAGTGATATGAGGATGAGGATTAATAGTATGATGCCTAGGATGTCCTTGATGGTGTAATAAGGGTGAAATGGAATTTTGTCTGTGTCTGATGGAATTCCTGTGGGGTTGTTGGATCCTGTTTCGTGGAGGAAAATTAAGTGGATTATGGTGAGAGCTACAATGATAAATGGGAGGATGAAGTGGAAAGCGAAGAATCGGGTGAGGGTGGCTTTGTCTACTGAAAATCCCCCTCAGATTCATTCAACTAGGTTGGTGCCAATGTATGGGATTGCCGAGAGGAGGTTGGTAATGACTGTTGCTCCTCAGAATGATATCTGTCCTCATGGTAGGACATAGCCTATGAATGCTGTGGCTATTGTTGTAAATAGGAGAATTACTCCGATGTTTCATGTTTCTAAGAAGGTATATGATCCGTAATATAGGCCTCGTCCTACATGCATAAATAGGCAGATAAAAAATATTGATGCTCCGTTTGCGTGCATATATCGGATGATTCAGCCATAGTTTACGTCTCGACAAATGTGGGTTACAGAGGAGAATGCTATTGTTGTATCGGATGTGTAGTGTATTGCTAGGAATAGGCCTGTTAAGATTTGTAGAGCTAAGCAAGTGCCTAGGAGGGATCCAAAGTTTCATCATGATGAGATGTTTGATGGAGTTGGGAGGTCAATGAGTGCGTTGTTTACGATTTTTATTAGTGGGTGAGTTTTTCGGATGTTGATCATTAGTGTTCTTGTAGTTGAATAACAACGATGGTTTTTCATATCATTAGTCATGGTTAGATTCCATGCAGGAATAATGATTATGTACATTGTATTTATTTTAAGTGTAATTTTTGTGATGGGCTTTGTAGGGTTTTCTTCAAAACCTTCGCCTATTTATGGGGGGTTGGGATTGATTGTGAGTGGTGGGGTTGGGTGTGGTATTGTGTTAAATTATGGTGGTTCTTTTTTAGGTTTAATGGTTTTTTTAGTTTATTTAGGGGGTATAATGGTGGTTTTTGGTTATACGACAGCTATGGCTACTGAGCAGTATCCTGAGGTTTGGGTTTCTAATAAGGTTGTTTTAGGAACGTTTATTACTGGTTTGTTGATGGAGTTTTTTATAATTTACTATGTGTTGAAGGATAAGGAGGTGGAGATTGTGTTTAAGTTTAATGGTATGGGGGATTGGGTAATTTATGATACAGGGGATTCTGGGTTTTTTAGTGAGGAGGCCATGGGGATTGCTGCTTTGTACAGCTATGGTACTTGATTAGTTATTGTTACTGGTTGATCTTTATTAATTGGTGTAGTGGTGATTATAGAGATTACTCGTGGAAATTAAGTAGAATTGTGCTAGTGAAAATCGTAATTAGGAAGGAAAGGAAATATAATTTAATTAAGCCTTTTTGGTTTGTGATTATGATAGATGTTTTTATTTGGGTTAGTGAGATGGTTTTTGGTATAATGGTTTCTAGTCAGGTTAGGTCTAGAAGGGAGGATGCTGATTTTTGGCTTATTGTTAGATTTATATAGGGGGTTAAGCGGTGTATGACTGTGGGATAATATCCTAGTAGGTTAGAAAATTTGAATATGTTTGATGGGTAATTGAACTTTAAGTAGTGGGTTATGTTGTTAATTTCTAGTGCTAGAATAAAGCCTAGGATTGTAATTGTTAGGGCGGTGATTTTTAGGTAGTAGGGTATAGTTGTTTGGGGAATGGTTGTTGGGGGGATGTTGTTAGAAATGATGAATCCTGCGAAAAGACTTCCGATTAGTAAGCGTTTAATTGAGTTAATTAGGAATGGGTTGTTTTCATTAATAGAAATAAGGGTTGGGAATCGGGGTTGTCCTAGGAGTGTGAAGAAAATAATACGGGTACTGTAGATAGCTGTGAAGGAGATGGCGATTAGTGTTATTAAGAGGGCTCAGGCGTTGGTATATGACGTGTTGGCGGATTCAATAATTAGATCTTTGGAGTAGAATCCGGTGAGGAAAGGTATTCCTGTTAGTGCAAGGCTGCCAATAATAAGGGCTGTTGCGGTGAATGGTATGGCTTTAAATAGGCCTCCTATTTTTCGAATATCTTGTTCGTTATTTAGATTGTGGATGATGGAGCCGGAGCATAGAAATAATATGGCTTTGAAGAAAGCGTGGGTGCAGATGTGAAGAAGTGCTAGGTGAGGCTGGTTAATTCCAATTGTTACTATCATAAGGCCGAGTTGGCTGGATGTAGAGAAGGCGATGATTTTTTTAATGTCATTTTGGGTGAGGGCACATATTGCTGTAAATAGTGTGGTAATGGCTCCTAGGCATAGTATAGTAGATTGGATGAGTTTATTGTTTTCTGTTAATGGATAAAAGCGGATTAGTAAGAAAATACCTGCTACTACTATTGTACTTGAGTGGAGTAATGCTGAGACAGGTGTCGGACCCTCTATTGCGGAGGGTAATCATGGGTGCAGGCTAAATTGTGCGGATTTTCCGGTTGCGGCTAGAATTAGTCCTATTAGAGGTAGATTTGAGTTCTCTGGTTTTAGTAAGAAGATTTGTTGAAGGTCTCAAGTGTTGAGGTTAATTAGGAATCATGCTATTGCTAGGATAAATCCGATGTCGCCAATGCGGTTATATAGGATTGCTTGTAGAGCTGCTGTGTTTGCGTCTGCTCGTCCGTATCACCATCCAATTAGTAGAAATGATATAATTCCGACTCCTTCTCAGCCAATGAATAGTTGAAAGATGTTATTTGCAGTGACGAGGATGAGTATTGTGATAAGAAATAAGAGTAAGTACTTAAAAAATTGGTTGATGTTGGGGTCGGAATGTATGTATCATATTGAGAATTCTATGATGGATCATGTGACGAATAGTGATACTGGGATAAATATTGTCGAGAAGTAATCTATTTTGAAGCTGAGAGATAGTTTGAGGGTTTGGATGGTTAGTCAGTGTCAGTTTGAAATAATTATTTCTTGTCCTGTATGAATAAATATTATAGTGGGAATTATACTAGTGATAAAGGCGTATGAAATGGTTGTTTTTACGTAAAGTGGGTAATTGGTGAATTTGTGGGTGCTAAGACTAGTTGTCATGATGGGTACGGTTAGTAGGATTAGGGTAGTTAGTGTGAGGGATGGGAACAGGTTTATTACTTTTATTTGGAGTTGCACCAATTTTTTGGTTCCTAAGACCAATGGATAACTGCTATCCTTTAAAAGTTTGAAAAAGCCATGTTGTCAGGCATGGGAGCATAGAATTAGCAGTTCTTGCATACTTTTTCGGTAAATAAGAAGGTGATAGGCTTCTATTGTTAGATTCACAATCTAATGTTTTTTTAAACTATATTTACAGTATAGGGGTCCTAGGATAATTTTTGGGTTTAGGGATAGAAGCAGTAGTGGTAGTATGTGTAGTGATATGAGTGCATTTTCTCGTGTGAAGGAAGGTGAAATGTTATTGATATGATGAGTGTATTTGCCCCGTTGTGTTGTGATTAGTATATAGAGGGTGTAGAGAGTAGTGATTACTATGTTAAGTCCTATTAGAATAATTGTGATATTAGATCATGAAAAAGTCGATATTACTACAAATAGTTCTCCGATTAGGTTGATTGTTGGGGGTAGAGCCAGGTTGGTTAGACTTGCTAGGAGTCATCAGGTGGCTATTAGTGGAAGAAGTGTTTGTAGGCCGCGGGCTAAGATTATTGTACGGCTGTGAATTCGTTCGTAGTTAGAATTTGCTAGGCAGAAAAGTATAGAGGAT
>NW_026291836.1:0-194012 GCF_023091745.1 Budorcas taxicolor
AGAGGTCCCCTAGCAACTCGCATGGGGACTGGCCTTTCCTGAGGCCACCAGAGCGGGTCCCTCAGGTCCCCTTCGTAACTCGAGAAGACCTGCCGCAACTCGAGAAAATCCAGGAGGTTCTCCCCTCCAGGCGAGAGGAGGCCCATTTCCGCTGAGGCGTCTCGAGGCTGATCACACCTCACCTCTGGAACGTCGAAAGGGTCCTTCACACCCTTGGTGCAAATCAAGAAGTTCCCCGACATACCCGTCTCCACTCGAGAGGAATCACGAGGGTCCCGCCCACATCCAGAGGAGCCCCGTTTCCGCCTCGTAGCTCGAGATGAGGGATCCTTTCCCTGCTTCGTCGGGAAAGAGTTCCCGGCGTTCCGTCGCATCTCAAGAGGAGGTCCTCTCAACAGGAACGGCGAGAGGAACTCCAGGGTCGTGCCACCATTCCAAGAGTCCCCCAGATGTCTCAGTCCATTCCAGAGGAACCTCTTTTCCCTTCACCGGCTCGTCTTTCACGCCGAGGATCGACTCACACCAAGGTGGCACGTGGCACAGCCCTGTGGGAATGCCTCGTGGGAAAGCCTCGAGGGACAGCCTCGAGGGAAAGCCACAGATCCCTTGATCCACGTGACAGGAAGCGTGATACTACTGCTGCAGCTCGGGAGGAAAGCGCACGTGCATGCCCCCACTCGAGACGAGGCCTGACTCCCCTGGGGAGACTCAGAAGCACCCCAAGATCCATGGCAACACTGGAGAGGAATCCTCAGGTTCCGGCCCCGTCTCCACACAAGGACTGAGGCCCCGGCATGGACGGGAGAGGAATCCCGAGAGGTCCCCTAGCAACTCGCATGGGGACTGGACTTTCCTGAGGCCACCAGAGCGGGTCCCTGAGGTCCCCGTCGTAACTCGAGAAGACCTGCCGCAACTCGAGAAAATCCAGGAGGTTCTCCCCTCCAGGCGAGATGAGGCCCATTTCCGCTGAGGCCTCTCGAGGCTGATCACACCTCCCCTCTGGAACTTCGAAAGGGTCCTTCACACCCTTGGTGCAAATCAAGAAGTTCCCCGACATACCCGTCTCCACTCGAGAGGAATCACGAGGGTCCCGCCCACATCCAGAGGAGCCCCGTTTCCGCCTCGTAGCTCGAGATGAGGGATCCTTTCCCTGCTTCGTCGGGAAAGAGTTCCCGGCGTTCCCGTCGCATCTCAAGAGGAGGCCCTCTCAACAGGAACGGCGAGAGGAACTCCAGGGTCGTGCCACCATTCCAAGAGTCCCCCAGATGTCTCAGTCCATTCCAGAGGAACCTCTTTTCCCTTCACCGGCTCGTCTTTCACGCCGAGGATCGACTCACACCAAGGTGGCACGTGGCACAGCCCTGTGGGAAAGCCTCGTGGGAAAGCCTCGAGGGACAGCCTCGAGGGAAAGCCACAGATCCCTTGATCCACGTGACAGGAAGCGTGACACTACTGCTGCAGCTCGGGAGGAAAGCGCACGTGCATGCCCCCATTCGAGACGAGGCCTGACTCCCCTGGGGAGACTCAGAAGCACCCCAAGATCCATGGCAACACTGGAGAGGAATCCTCACGTTCCGGCCCCGACTCCACACAAGGACTGAGGCCCCGGCATGGACGGGAGAGGAATCCCGAGAGGTCCCCTAGCAACTCGCATGGGGACTGGCCTTTCCTGAGGCCACCAGAGCGGGTCCCTGAGGTCCCTGTCGTAACTCGAGAAGACCTGCCGCAACTCGAGAAAATCCAGGAGGTTCTCCCCTCCAGGCGAGATGAGGCCCATTTCCGCTGAGGCCTCTCGAGGCTGATCACACCTCCCCTCTGGAACGTCGAAAGGGTCCTTCACACCCTTGGTGCAAATCAAGAAGTTCCCCGACATACCCGTCTCCACTCGAGAGGAATCACGAGGGTCCCGCCCACATCCAGAGGAGCCCCGTTTCCGCCTCGTAGCTCGAGATGAGGGATCCTTTCCCTGCTTCGTCGGGAAAGAGTTCCCGGCGTTCCCGTCGCATCTCAAGAGGAGGCCCTCTCAACAGGAACGGCGAGAGGAACTCCAGGGTCGTGCCACCATTCCAAAGTCCCCCAGATGTCTCAGTCCATTCCAGAGGAACCTCTTTTCCCTTCACCGGCTCGTCTTTCACGCCGAGGATCGACTCACACCAAGGTGGCACGTGGCACAGCCCTGTGGGAAAGCCTCGTGGGAAAGCCTCGAGGGACAGCCTCGAGGGAAAGCCACAGATCCCTTGATCCACGTGACAGGAAGCGTGACACTACTGCTGCAGCTCGGGAGGAAAGCGCACGTGCATGCCCCCACTCGAGACGAGGCCTGACTCCCCTGGGGAGACTCAGAAGCACCCCAAGATCCATGGCAACACTGGAGAGGAATCCTCAGGTTCCGGACCCGACTCCACACAAGGACTGAGGCCCCGGCATGGACGGGAGAGGAATCCCGAGAGGTCCCCTAGCAACTCGCATGGGGACTGGCCTTTCCTGAGGCCACCAGAGCGGGTCCCTGAGGTCCCCGTCGTAACTCGAGAAGACCTGCCGCAACTCGAGAAAATCCAGGAGGTTCTCCCCTCCAGGCGAGATGAGGCCCATTTCCGCTGAGGCGTCTCGAGGCTGATCACACGTCACCTCTGGAACTTCGAAAGGGTCCTTCACACCCTTGGTGCAAATCAAGAAGTTCCCCGACATACCCGTCTCCACTCGAGAGGAATCACGAGGGTCCCGCCCACATCCAGAGGAGCCCCGTTTCCGCCTCGTAGCTCGAGATGAGGGATCCTTTCCCTGCTTCGTCGGGAAAGAGTTCCCGGCGTTCCCGTCGCATCTCAAGAGGAGGTCCTCTCAACAGGAACGGCGAGAGGAACTCCAGGGTCGTGCCACCATTCCAAGAGTCCCCCAGATGTCTCAGTCCATTCCAGAGGAACCTCTTTTCCCTTCACCGGCTCGTCTTTCACGCCGAGGATCGACTCACACCAAGGTGGCACGTGGCACAGCCCTGTGGGAAAGCCTCGTGGGAAAGCCTCGAGGGACAGCCTCGAGGGAAAGCCACAGATCCCTTGATCCACGTGACAGGAAGCGTGATACTACTGCTGCAGCTCGGGAGGAAAGCGCACGTGCATGCCCCCACTCGAGACGAGGCCTGACTCCCCTGGGGAGACTCAGAAGCACCCCAAGATCCATGGCAACACTGGAGAGGAATCCTCAGGTTCCGGCCCCGTCTCCACACAAGGACTGAGGCCCCGGCATGGACGGGAGAGGAATCCCGAGAGGTCCCCTAGCAACTCGCATGGGGACTGGCCTTTCCTGAGGCCACCAGAGCGGGTCCCTGAGGTCCCCGTCGTAACTCGAGAAGACCTGCCGCAACTCGAGAAAATCCAGGAGGTTCTCCCCTCCAGGCGAGATGAGGCCCATTTCCGCTGAGGCCTCTCGAGGCTGATCACACCTCCCCTCTGGAACTTCGAAAGGGTCCTTCACACCCTTGGTGCAAATCAAGAAGTTCCCCGACATACCCGTCTCCACTCGAGAGGAATCACGAGGGTCCCGCCCACATCCAGAGGAGCCCCGTTTCCGCCTCGTAGCTCGAGATGAGGGATCCTTTCCCTGCTTCGTCGGGAAAGAGTTCCCGGCGTTCCCGTCGCATCTCAAGAGGAGGCCCTCTCAACAGGAACGGCGAGAGGAACTCCAGGGTCGTGCCACCATTCCAAGAGTCCCCCAGATGTCTCAGTCCATTCCAGAGGAACCTCTTTTCCCTTCACCGGCTCGTCTTTCACGCCGAGGATCGACTCACACCAAGGTGGCACGTGGCACAGCCCTGTGGGAAAGCCTCGTGGGAAAGCCTCGAGGGACAGCCTCGAGGGAAAGCCACAGATCCCTTGATCCACGTGACAGGAAGCGTGACACTACTGCTGCAGCTCGGGAGGAAAGCGCACGTGCATGCCCCCACTCGAGACGAGGCCTGACTCCCCTGGGGAGACTCAGAAGCACCCCAAGATCCATGGCAACACTGGAGAGGAATCCTCAGGTTCCGGACCCGACTCCACACAAGGACTGAGGCCCCGGCATGGACGGGAGAGGAATCCCGAGAGGTCCCCTAGCAACTCGCATGGGGACTGGCCTTTCCTGAGGCCACCAGAGCGGGTCCCTGAGGTCCCCGTCGTAACTCGAGAAGACCTGCCGCAACTCGAGAAAATCCAGGAGGTTCTCCCCTCCAGGCGAGATGAGGCCCATTTCCGCTGAGGCGTCTCGAGGCTGATCACACGTCACCTCTGGAACTTCGAAAGGGTCCTTCACACCCTTGGTGCAAATCAAGAAGTTCCCCGACATACCCGTCTCCACTCGAGAGGAATCACGAGGGTCCCGCCCACATCCAGAGGAGCCCCGTTTCCGCCTCGTAGCTCGAGATGAGGGATCCTTTCCCTGCTTCGTCGGGAAAGAGTTCCCGGCGTTCCCGTCGCATCTCAAGAGGAGGTCCTCTCAACAGGAACGGCGAGAGGAACTCCAGGGTCGTGCCACCATTCCAAGAGTCCCCCAGATGTCTCAGTCCATTCCAGAGGAACCTCTTTTCCCTTCACCGGCTCGTCTTTCACGCCGAGGATCGACTCACACCAAGGTGGCACGTGGCACAGCCCTGTGGGAAAGCCTCGTGGGAAAGCCTCGAGGGACAGCCTCGAGGGAAAGCCACAGATCCCTTGATCCACGTGACAGGAAGCGTGATACTACTGCTGCAGCTCGGGAGGAAAGCGCACGTGCATGCCCCCACTCGAGACGAGGCCTGACTCCCCTGGGGAGACTCAGAAGCACCCCAAGATCCATGGCAACACTGGAGAGGAATCCTCAGGTTCCGGCCCCGTCTCCACACAAGGACTGAGGCCCCGGCATGGACGGGAGAGGAATCCCGAGAGGTCCCCTAGCAACTCGCATGGGGACTGGCCTTTCCTGAGGCCACCAGAGCGGGTCCCTGAGGTCCCCGTCGTAACTCGAGAAGACCTGCCGCAACTCGAGAAAATCCAGGAGGTTCTCCCCTCCAGGCGAGATGAGGCCCATTTCCGCTGAGGCCTCTCGAGGCTGATCACACCTCCCCTCTGGAACTTCGAAAGGGTCCTTCACACCCTTGGTGCAAATCAAGAAGTTCCCCGACATACCCGTCTCCACTCGAGAGGAATCACGAGGGTCCCGCCCACATCCAGAGGAGCCCCGTTTCCGCCTCGTAGCTCGAGATGAGGGATCCTTTCCCTGCTTCGTCGGGAAAGAGTTCCCGGCGTTCCCGTCGCATCTCAAGAGGAGGCCCTCTCAACAGGAACGGCGAGAGGAACTCCAGGGTCGTGCCACCATTCCAAGAGTCCCCCAGATGTCTCAGTCCATTCCAGAGGAACCTCTTTTCCCTTCACCGGCTCGTCTTTCACGCCGAGGATCGACTCACACCAAGGTGGCACGTGGCACAGCCCTGTGGGAAAGCCTCGTGGGAAAGCCTCGAGGGACAGCCTCGAGGGAAAGCCACAGATCCCTTGATCCACGTGACAGGAAGCGTGACACTACTGCTGCAGCTCGGGAGGAAAGCGCACGTGCATGCCCCCATTCGAGACGAGGCCTGACTCCCCTGGGGAGACTCAGAAGCACCCCAAGATCCATGGCAACACTGGAGAGGAATCCTCACGTTCCGGCCCCGACTCCACACAAGGACTGAGGCCCCGGCATGGACGGGAGAGGAATCCCGAGAGGTCCCCTAGCAACTCGCATGGGGACTGGCCTTTCCTGAGGCCACCAGAGCGGGTCCCTGAGGTCCCTGTCGTAACTCGAGAAGACCTGCCGCAACTCGAGAAAATCCAGGAGGTTCTCCCCTCCAGGCGAGATGAGGCCCATTTCCGCTGAGGCCTCTCGAGGCTGATCACACCTCCCCTCTGGAACGTCGAAAGGGTCCTTCACACCCTTGGTGCAAATCAAGAAGTTCCCCGACATACCCGTCTCCACTCGAGAGGAATCACGAGGGTCCCGCCCACATCCAGAGGAGCCCCGTTTCCGCCTCGTAGCTCGAGATGAGGGATCCTTTCCCTGCTTCGTCGGGAAAGAGTTCCCGGCGTTCCCGTCACATCTCAAGAGGAGGCCCTCTCAACAGGAACGGCGAGAGGAACTCCAGGGTCGTGCCACCATTCCAAGAGTCCCCCAGATGTCTCAGTCCATTCCAGAGGAACCTCTTTTCCCTTCACCGGCTCGTCTTTCACGCCGAGGATCGACTCACACCAAGGTGGCACGTGGCACAGCCCTGTGGGAAAGCCTCGTGGGAAAGCCTCGAGGGACAGCCTCGAGGGAAAGCCACAGATCCCTTGATCCACGTGACAGGAAGCGTGACACTACTGCTGCAGCTCGGGAGGAAAGCGCACGTGCATGCCCCCACTCGAGACGAGGCCTGACTCCCCTGGGGAGACTCAGAAGCACCCCAAGATCCATGGCAACACTGGAGAGGAATCCTCAGGTTCCGGACCCGACTCCACACAAGGACTGAGGCCCCGGCATGGACGGGAGAGGAATCCCGAGAGGTCCCCTAGCAACTCGCATGGGGACTGGCCTTTCCTGAGGCCACCAGAGCGGGTCCCTGAGGTCCCCGTCGTAACTCGAGAAGACCTGCCGCAACTCGAGAAAATCCAGGAGGTTCTCCCCTCCAGGCGAGATGAGGCCCATTTCCGCTGAGGCGTCTCGAGGCTGATCACACCTCACCTCTGGAACTTCGAAAGGCTCCTTCACACCCTTGGTGCAAATCAAGAAGTTCCCCGACATACCCGTCTCCACTCGAGAGGAATCACGAGGGTCCCGCCCACATCCAGAGGAGCCCCGTTTCCGCCTCGTAGCTCGAGATGAGGGATCCTTTCCCCGCTTCGTCGGGAAAGAGTTCCCGGCGTTCCCGACACATCTCAAGAGGAGGCCCTCTCAACAGGAACGGCGAGAGGAACTCCAGGGTCGTGCCACCATTCCAAGAGTCCCCCAGATGTCTCAGTCCATTCCAGAGGAACCTCTTTTCCCTTCACTGGCTCGTCTTTCACGCCAAAGATCGACTCACACCAAAGTGGCACGTGGCACAGCCCTGTGGGAAAGCCTCATGGGAAAGCCTCGAGGGACAGCCTCGAGGGAAAGCCACAGATCCCTTGATCCACGTGACAGGAAGGGTGACACCACAGTTGCAGCTCGGGAGGAAAGCGCACGTGCATGCCCCCACTCGAGACGAGGCCTGACTCCCCTGGGGAGACTCAGAAGCACCCCAAGATCCATGGCAACACTGGAGAGGAATCCTCACGTTCCGGCCCCGACTCCACACAAGGACTGAGGCCCCGGCATGGACGGGAGAGGAATCCCGAGAGGTCCCCTAGCAACTCGCATGGGGACTGGCCTTTCCTGAGGCCACCAGAGCGGGTCCCTCAGGTCCCCTTCGTAACTCGAGAAGACCTGCCGCAACTCGAGAAAATCCAGGAGGTTCTCCCCTCCAGGCGAGATGAGGCCCATTTCCGCTGAGGCGTCTCGAGGCTGATCACACCTCACCTCTGGAACTTCGAAAGGGTCCTTCACACCCTTGGTGCAAATCAAGAAGTTCCCCGACATACCCGTCTCCACTCGAGAGGAATCACGAGGGTCCCGCCCACATCCAGAGGAGCCCCGTTTCCGCCTCGTAGCTCGAGATGAGGGATCCTTTCCCTGCTTCGTCGGGAAAGAGTTCCCGGCGTTCCCGTCGCATCTCAAGAGGAGGCCCTCTCAACAGGAACGGCGAGAGGAACTCCAGGGTCGTGCCACCATTCCAAGAGTCCCCCAGATGTCTCAGTCCATTCCAGAGGAACCTCTTTTCCCTTCACCGGCTCGTCTTTCACGCCGAGGATCGACTCACACCAAGGTGGCACGTGGCACAGCCCTGTGGGAAAGCCTTGTGGGAAAGCCTCGAGGGACAGCCTCGAGGGAAAGCCACAGATCCCTTGATCCACGTGACAGGAAGCGTGACACTACTGCTGCAGCTCGGGAGGAAAGCGCACGTGCATGCCCCCACTCGAGACGAGGCCTGACTCCCCTGGGGAGACTCAGAAGCACCCCAAGATCCATGGCAACACTGGAGAGGAATCCTCAGGTTCCGGCCCCGACTCCACACAAGGACTGAGGCCCCGGCATGGACGGGAGAGGAATCCCGAGAGGTCCCCTAGCAACTCGCATGGGGACTGGCCTTTCCTGAGGCCACCAGAGCGGGTCCCTGAGGTCCCCGTCGTAACTCGAGAAGACCTGCCGCAACTCGAGAAAATCCAGGAGGTTCTCCCCTCCAGGCGAGATGAGGCCCATTTCCGCTGAGGCCTCTCGAGGCTGATCACACCTCCCCTCTGGAACTTCGAAAGGGTCCTTCACACCCTTGGTGCAAATCAAGAAGTTCCCCGACATACCCGTCTCCACTCGAGAGGAATCACGAGGGTCCCGCCCACATCCAGAGGAGCCCCGTTTCCGCCTCGTAGCTCGAGATGAGGGATCCTTTCCCTGCTTCGTCGGGAAAGAGTTCCCGGCGTTCCCGTCGCATCTCAAGAGGAGGCCCTCTCAACAGGAACGGCGAGAGGAACTCCAGGGTCGTGCCACCATTCCAAGAGTCCCCCAGATGTCTCAGTCCATTCCAGAGGAACCTCTTTTCCCTTCACCGGCTCGTCTTTCACGCCGAGGATCGACTCACACCAAGGTGGCACGTGGCACAGCCCTGTGGGAAAGCCTCGTGGGAAAGCCTCGAGGGACAGCCTCGAGGGAAAGCCACAGATCCCTTGATCCACGTGACAGGAAGCGTGACACTACTGCTGCAGCTCGGGAGGAAAGCGCACGTGCATGCCCCCATTCGAGACGAGGCCTGACTCCCCTGGGGAGACTCAGAAGCACCCCAAGATCCATGGCAACACTGGAGAGGAATCCTCACGTTCCGGCCCCGACTCCACACAAGGACTGAGGCCCCGGCATGGACGGGAGAGGAATCCCGAGAGGTCCCCTAGCAACTCGCATGGGGACTGGCCTTTCCTGAGGCCACCAGAGCGGGTCCCTGAGGTCCCTGTCGTAACTCGAGAAGACCTGCCGCAACTCGAGAAAATCCAGGAGGTTCTCCCCTCCAGGCGAGATGAGGCCCATTTCCGCTGAGGCCTCTCGAGGCTGATCACACCTCCCCTCTGGAACGTCGAAAGGGTCCTTCACACCCTTGGTGCAAATCAAGAAGTTCCCCGACATACCCGTCTCCACTCGAGAGGAATCACGAGGGTCCCGCCCACATCCAGAGGAGCCCCGTTTCGCCTCGTAGCTCGAGATGAGGGATCCTTTCCCTGCTTCGTCGGGAAAGAGTTCCCGGCGTTCCCGTCGCATCTCAAGAGGAGGCCCTCTCAACAGGAACGGCGAGAGGAACTCCAGGGTCGTGCCACCATTCCAAGAGTCCCCCAGATGTCTCAGTCCATTCCAGAGGAACCTCTTTTCCCTTCACCGGCTCGTCTTTCACGCCGAGGATCGACTCACACCAAGGTGGCACGTGGCACAGCCCTGTGGGAAAGCCTCGTGGGAAAGCCTCGAGGGACAGCCTCGAGGGAAAGCCACAGGTCCCTTGATCCACGTGACAGGAAGCGTGACACTACTGCTGCAGCTCGGGAGGAAAGCGCACGTGCATGCCCCCACTCGAGACGAGGCCTGACTCCCCTGGGGAGACTCAGAAGCACCCCAAGATCCATGGCAACACTGGAGAGGAATCCTCAGGTTCCGGCCCCGACTCCACACAAGGACTGAGGCCCCGGCATGGACGGGAGAGGAATCCCGAGAGGTCCCCTAGCAACTCGCATGGGGACTGGCCTTTCCTGAGGCCACCAGAGCGGGTCCCTGAGGTCCCCGTCGTAACTCGAGAAGACATGCCGCAACTCGAGAAAATCCAGGAGGTTCTCCCCTCCAGGCGAGATGAGGCCCATTTCCGCTGAGGCCTCTCGAGGCTGATCACACCTCCCCTCTGGAACGTCGAAAGGGTCCTTCACACCCTTGGTGCAAATCAAGAAGTTCCCCGACATACCCGTCTCCACTCGAGAGGAATCACGAGGGTCCCGCCCACATCCAGAGGAGCCCCGTTTCCGCCTCGTAGCTCGAGATGAGGGATCCTTTCCCTGCTTCGTCGGGAAAGAGTTCCCGGCGTTCCCGTCGCATCTCAAGAGGAGGCCCTCTCAACAGGAACGGCGAGAGGAACTCCAGGGTCGTGCCACCATTCCAAGAGTCCCCCAGATGTCTCAGTCCATTCCAGAGGAACCTCTTTTCCCTTCACCGGCTCGTCTTTCACGCCGAGGATCGACTCACACCAAGGTGGCACGTGGCACAGCCCTGTGGGAAAGCCTCGTGGGAAAGCCTCGAGGGACAGCCTCGAGGGAAAGCCACAGATCCCTTGATCCACGTGACAGGAAGCGTGACACTACTGCTGCAGCTCGGGAGGAAAGCGCACGTGCATGCCCCCACTCGAGACGAGGCCTGACTCCCCTGGGGAGACTCAGAAGCACCCCAAGATCCATGGCAACACTGGAGAGGAATCCTCAGGTTCCGGACCCGACTCCACACAAGGACTGAGGCCCCGGCATGGACGGGAGAGGAATCCCGAGAGGTCCCCTAGCAACTCGCATGGGGACTGGCCTTTCCTGAGGCCACCAGAGCGGGTCCCTGAGGTCCCCGTCGTAACTCGAGAAGACCTGCCGCAACTCGAGAAAATCCAGGAGGTTCTCCCCTCCAGGCGAGATGAGGCCCATTTCCGCCGAGGCCTCTCGAGGCTGATCACACCTCCCCTCTGGAACGTCGAAAGGGTCCTTCACACCCTTGGTGCAAATCAAGAAGTTCCCCGACATACCCGTCTCCACTCGAGAGGAATCACGAGGGTCCCGCCCACATCCAGAGGAGCCCCGTTTCCGCCTCGTAGCTCGAGATGAGGGATCCTTTCCCTGCTTCGTCGGGAAAGAGTTCCCGGCGTTCCCGTCGCATCTCAAGAGGAGGCCCTCTCAACAGGAACGGCGAGAGGAACTCCAGGGTCGTGCCACCATTCCAAGAGTCCCCCAGATGTCTCAGTCCATTCCAGAGGAACCTCTTTT
Organism: Budorcas taxicolor; assembly: GCF_023091745.1. Lineage (NCBI taxonomy): Eukaryota > Metazoa > Chordata > Mammalia > Artiodactyla > Bovidae > Budorcas > Budorcas taxicolor. The sequence continues at coordinate 11,088 of NW_026291836.1, forward strand.
CCCTTCACCGGCTCGTCTTTCACGCCGAGGATCGACTCACACCAAGGTGGCACGTGGCACAGCCCTGTGGGAAAGCCTCGTGGGAAAGCCTCGAGGGACAGCCTCGAGGGAAAGCCACAGATCCCTTGATCCACGTGACAGGAAGCGTGACACTACTGCTGCAGCTCGGGAGGAAAGCGCACGTGCATGCCCCCACTCGAGACGAGGCCTGACTCCCCTGGGGAGACTCAGAAGCACCCCAAGATCCATGGCAACACTGGAGAGGAATCCTCAGGTTCCGGACCCGACTCCACACAAGGACTGAGGCCCCGGCATGGACGGGAGAGGAATCCCGAGAGGTCCCCTAGCAACTCGCATGGGGACTGGCCTTTCCTGAGGCCACCAGAGCGGGTCCCTGAGGTCCCCGTCGTAACTCGAGAAGACCTGCCGCAACTCGAGAAAATCCAGGAGGTTCTCCCCTCCAGGCGAGATGAGGCCCATTTCCGCTGAGGCGTCTCGAGGCTGATCACACGTCACCTCTGGAACTTCGAAAGGGTCCTTCACACCCTTGGTGCAAATGAAGAAGTTCCCCGACATACCCGTCTCCACTCGAGAGGAATCACGAGGGTCCCGCCCACATCCAGAGGAGCCCCGTTTCCGCCTCGTAGCTCGAGATGAGGGATCCTTTCCCCGCTTCGTCGGGAAAGAGTTCCCGGCATTCCCGTCGCATCTCAAGAGGAGGCCCTCTCAACAGGAACGGCGAGAGGAACTCCAGGGTCGTGCCACCATTCCAAGAGTCCCCCAGATGTCTCAGTCCATTCCAGAGGAACCTCTTTTCCCTTCACCGGCTCGTCTTTCACGCCGAGGATCGACTCACACCAAGGTGGCACGTGGCACAGCCCTGTGGGAAAGCCTCGTGGGAAAGCCTCGAGGGACAGCCTCGAGGGAAAGCCACAGATCCCTTGATCCACGTGACAGGAAGCGTGACACTACTGCTGCAGCTCGGGAGGAAAGCGCACGTGCATGCCCCCACTCGAGACGAGGCCTGACTCCCCTGGGGAGACTCAGAAGCACCCCAAGATCCATGGCAACACTGGAGAGGAAACCTCAGTTTCCGGCCCCGACTCCACACAAGGACTGAGGCCCCGGCATGGACGGGAGAGGAATCCCGAGAGGTCCCCTAGCAACTCGCATGGGGACTGGCCTTTCCTGAGGCCACCAGAGCGGGTCCCTGAGGTCCCCGTCGTAACTCGAGAAGACCTGCCGCAACTCGAGAAAATCCAGGAGGTTCTCCCCTCCAGGCGAGATGAGGCCCATTTCCGCTGAGGCGTCTCGAGGCTGATCACACCTCACCTCTGGAACTTCGAAAGGGTCCTTCACACCCTTGGTGCAAATCAAGAAGTTCCCCGACATACCCGTCTCCACTCGAGAGGAATCACGAGGGTCCCGCCCACATCCAGAGGAGCCCCGTTTCCGCCTCGTAGCTCGAGATGAGGGATCCTTTCCCTGCTTCGTCGGGAAAGAGTTCCCGGCGTTCCCGTCGCATCTCAAGAGGAGGCCCTCTCAACAGGAACGGCGAGAGGAACTCCAGGGTCGTGCCACCATTCCAAGAGTCCCCGAGATGTCTCAGTCCATTCCAGAGGAACCTCTTTTCCCTTCACCGGCTCGTCTTTCACGCCGAGGATCGACTCACACCAAGGTGGCACGTGGCACAGCCCTGTGGGAAAGCCTCGTGGGAAAGCCTCGAGGGACAGCCTCGAGGGAAAGCCACAGATCCCTTGATCCACGTGACAGGAAGCGTGACACTACTGCTGCAGCTCGGGAGGAAAGCGCACGTGCATGCCCCCACTCGAGACGAGGCCTGACTCCCCTGGGGAGACTCAGAAGCACCCCAAGATCCATGGCAACACTGGAGAGGAATCCTCAGTTTCCGGACCCGACTCCACACAAGGACTGAGGCCCCGGCATGGACGGGAGAGGAATCCCGAGAGGTCCCCTAGCAACTCGCATGGGGACTGGCCTTTCCTGAGGCCACCAGAGCGGGTCCCTGAGGTCCCCGTCGTAACTCGAGAAGACCTGCCGCAACTCGAGAAAATCCAGGAGGTTCTCCCCTCCAGGCGAGATGAGGCCCATTTCCGCTGAGGCCTCTCGAGGCTGATCACACCTCCCCTCTGGAACTTCGAAAGGGTCCTTCACACCCTTGGTGCAAATCAAGAAGTTCCCCGACATACCCGTCTCCACTCGAGAGGAATCACGAGGGTCCCGCCCACATCCAGAGGAGCCCCGTTTCCGCCTCGTAGCTCGAGATGAGGGATCCTTTCCCTGCTTCGTCGGGAAAGAGTTCCCGGCGTTCCCGTCGCATCTCAAGAGGAGGCCCTCTCAACAGGAACGGCGAGAGGAACTCCAGGGTCGTGCCACCATTCCAAGAGTCCCCCAGATGTCTCAGTCCATTCCAGAGGAACCTCTTTTCCCTTCACCGGCTCGTCTTTCACGCCGAGGATCGACTCACACCAAGGTGGCACGTGGCACAGCCCTGTGGGAAAGCCTCGTGGGAAAGCCTCGAGGGACAGCCTCGAGGGAAAGCCACAGATCCCTTGATCCACGTGACAGGAAGCGTGACACTACTGCTGCAGCTCGGGAGGAAAGCGCACGTGCATGCCCCCATTCGAGACGAGGCCTGACTCCCCTGGGGAGACTCAGAAGCACCCCAAGATCCATGGCAACACTGGAGAGGAATCCTCACGTTCCGGCCCCGACTCCACACAAGGACTGAGGCCCCGGCATGGACGGGAGAGGAATCCCGAGAGGTCCCCTAGCAACTCGCATGGGGACTGGCCTTTCCTGAGGCCACCAGAGCGGGTCCCTGAGGTCCCTGTCGTAACTCGAGAAGACCTGCCGCAACTCGAGAAAATCCAGGAGGTTCTCCCCTCCAGGCGAGATGAGGCCCATTTCCGCTGAGGCCTCTCGAGGCTGATCACACCTCCCCTCTGGAACGTCGAAAGGGTCCTTCACACCCTTGGTGCAAATCAAGAAGTTCCCCGACATACCCGTCTCCACTCGAGAGGAATCACGAGGGTCCCGCCCACATCCAGAGGAGCCCCGTTTCCGCCTCGTAGCTCGAGATGAGGGATCCTTTCCCTGCTTCGTCGGGAAAGAGTTCCCGGCGTTCCCGTCGCATCTCAAGAGGAGGCCCTCTCAACAGGAACGGCGAGAGGAACTCCAGGGTCGTGCCACCATTCCAAGAGTCCCCCAGATGTCTCAGTCCATTCCAGAGGAACCTCTTTTCCCTTCACCGGCTCGTCTTTCACGCCGAGGATCGACTCACACCAAGGTGGCACGTGGCACAGCCCTGTGGGAAAGCCTCGTGGGAAAGCCTCGAGGGACAGCCTCGAGGGAAAGCCACAGATCCCTTGATCCACGTGACAGGAAGCGTGACACTACTGCTGCAGCTCGGGAGGAAAGCGCACGTGCATGCCCCCACTCGAGACGAGGCCTGACTCCCCTGGGGAGACTCAGAAGCACCCCAAGATCCATGGCAACACTGGAGAGGAATCCTCAGGTTCCGGCCCCGACTCCACACAAGGACTGAGGCCCCGGCATGGACGGGAGAGGAATCCCGAGAGGTCCCCTAGCAACTCGCATGGGGACTGGCCTTTCCTGAGGCCACCAGAGCGGGTCCCTGAGGTCCCCGTCGTAACTCGAGAAGACCTGCCGCAACTCGAGAAAATCCAGGAGGTTCTCCCCTCCAGGCGAGATGAGGCCCATTTCCGCTGAGGCGTCTCGAGGCTGATCACACGTCACCTCTGGAACTTCGAAAGGGTCCTTCACACCCTTGGTGCAAATCAAGAAGTTCCCCGACATACCCGTCTCCACTCGAGAGGAATCACGAGGGTCCCGCCCACATCCAGAGGAGCCCCGTTTCCGCCTCGTAGCTCGAGATGAGGGATCCTTTCCCCGCTTCGTCGGGAAAGAGTTCCCGGCGTTCCCGACGCATCTCAAGAGGAGGCCCTCTCAACAGGAACGGCGAGAGGAACTCCAGGGTCGTGCCACCATTCCAAGAGTCCCCCAGATGTCTCAGTCCATTCCAGAGGAACCTCTTTTCCCTTCACCGGCTCGTCTTTCACGCCGAGGATCGACTCACACCAAGGTGGCACGTGGCACAGCCCTGTGGGAAAGCCTCGTGGGAAAGCCTCGAGGGACAGCCTCGAGGGAAAGCCACAGATCCCTTGATCCACGTGACAGGAAGCGTGACACTACTGCTGCAGCTCGGGAGGAAAGCGCACGTGCATGCCCCCACTCGAGACGAGGCCTGACTCCCCTGGGGAGACTCAGAAGCACCCCAAGATCCATGGCAACACTGGAGAGGAATCCTCAGGTTCCGGCCCCGACTCCACACAAGGACTGAGGCCCCGGCATGGACGGGAGAGGAATCCCGAGAGGTCCCCTAGCAACTCGCATGGGGACTGGCCTTTCCTGAGGCCACCAGAGCGGGTCCCTGAGGTCCCCGTCGTAACTCGAGAAGACCTGCCGCAACTCGAGAAAATCCAGGAGGTTCTCCCCTCCAGGCGAGATGAGGCCCATTTCCGCTGAGGCCTCTCGAGGCTGATCACACCTCCCCTCTGGAACGTCGAAAGGGTCCTTCACACCCTTGGTGCAAATCAAGAAGTTCCCCGACATACCCGTCTCCACTCGAGAGGAATCACGAGGGTCCCGCCCACATCCAGAGGAGCCCCGTTTCCGCCTCGTAGCTCGAGATGAGGGATCCTTTCCCTGCTTCGTCGGGAAAGAGTTCCCGGCGTTCCCGTCGCATCTCAAGAGGAGGCCCTCTCAACAGGAACGGCGAGAGGAACTCCAGGGTCGTGCCACCATTCCAAGAGTCCCCCAGATGTCTCAGTCCATTCCAGAGGAACCTCTTTTCCCTTCACCGGCTCGTCTTTCACGCCGAGGATCGACTCACACCAAGGTGGCACGTGGCACAGCCCTGTGGGAAAGCCTCGTGGGAAAGCCTCGAGGGACAGCCTCGAGGGAAAGCCACAGATCCCTTGATCCACGTGACAGGAAGCGTGACACTACTGCTGCAGCTCGGGAGGAAAGCGCACGTGCATGCCCCCACTCGAGACGAGGCCTGACTCCCCTGGGGAGACTCAGAAGCACCCCAAGATCCATGGCAACACTGGAGAGGAATCCTCACGTTCCGGCCCCGACTCCACACAAGGACTGAGGCCCCGGCATGGACGGGAGAAGAATCCCGAGAGGTCCCCTAGCAACTCGCATGGGGACTGGCCTTTCCTGAGGCCACCAGAGCGGGTCCCTGAGGTCCCCGTCGTAACTCGAGAAGACCTGCCGCAACTCGAGAAAATCCAGGAGGTTCTCCCCTCCAGGCGAGATGAGGCCCATTTCCGCTGAGGCGTCTCGAGGCTGATCACACCTCACCTCTGGAACTTCGAAAGGGTCCTTCACACCCTTGGTGCAAATCAAGAAGTTCCCCGACATACCCGTCTCCACTCGAGAGGAATCACGAGGGTCCCGCCCACATCCAGAGGAGCCCCGTTTCCGCCTCGTAGCTCGAGATGAGGGATCCTTTCCCCGCTTCGTCGGGAAAGAGTTCCCGGCGTTTCCGACGCATCTCAAGAGGAGGCCCTCTCAACAGGAACGGCGAGAGGAACTCCAGGGTCGTGCCACCATTCCAAGAGTCCCCCAGATGTCTCAGTCCATTCCAGAGGAACCTCTTTTCCCTTCACTGGCTCGTCTTTCACGCCGAAGATCGACTCACACCAAAGTGGCACGTGGCACAGCCCTGTGGGAAAGCCTCATGGGAAAGCCTCGAGGGACAGCCTCGAGGGAAAGCCACAGATCCCTTGATCCACGTGACAGGAAGGGTGACACCACAGCTGCAGCTCGGGAGGAAAGCGCACGTGCATGCCCCCACTCGAGACGAGGCCTGACTCCCCTGGGGAGACTCAGAAGCACCCCAAGATCCATGGCAACACTGGAGAGGAATCCTCACGTTCCGGCCCCGACTCCACACAAGGACTGAGGCCCCGGCATGGACGGGAGAGGAATCCCGAGAGGTCCCCTAGCAACTCGCATGGGGACTGGCCTTTCCTGAGGCCACCAGAGCGGGTCCCTGAGGTCCCCGTCGTAACTCGAGAAGACCTGCCGCAACTCGAGAAAATCCAGGAGGTTCTCCCCTCCAGGCGAGATGAGGCCCATTTCCGCTGAGGCGTCTCGAGGCTGATCACACCTCCCCTCTGGAACGTCGAAAGGGTCCTTCACACCCTTGGTGCAAATCAAGAAGTTCCCCGACATACCCGTCTCCACTCGAGAGGAATCACGAGGGTCCCGCCCACATCCAGAGGAGCCCCGTTTCCGCCTCGTAGCTCGAGATGAGGGATCCTTTCCCTGCTTCGTCGGGAAAGAGTTCCCGGCGTTCCCGTCGCATCTGAAGAGGAGGCCCTCTCAACAGGAACGGCGAGAGGAACTCCAGGGTCGTGCCACCATTCCAAGAGTCCCCGAGATGTCTCAGTCCATTCCAGAGGAACCTCTTTTCCCTTCACCGGCTCGTCTTTCACGCCGAGGATCGACTCACACCAAGGTGGCACGTGGCACAGCCCTGTGGGAAAGCCTCGTGGGAAAGCCTCGAGGGACAGCCTCGAGGGAAAGCCACAGATCCCTTGATCCACGTGACAGGAAGCGTGACACTACTGCTGCAGCTCGGGAGGAAAGCGCACGTGCATGCCCCCACTCGAGACGAGGCCTGACTCCCCTGGGGAGACTCAGAAGCACCCCAAGATCCATGGCAACACTGGAGAGGAATCCTCAGGTTCCGGACCCGACTCCACACAAGGACTGAGGCCCCGGCATGGACGGGAGAGGAATCCCGAGAGGTCCCCTAGCAACTCGCATGGGGACTGGCCTTTCCTGAGGCCACCAGAGCGGGTCCCTGAGGTCCCCGTCGTAACTCGAGAAGACCTGCCGCAACTCGAGAAAATCCAGGAGGTTCTCCCCTCCAGGCGAGATGAGGCCCATTTCCGCTGAGGCCTCTCGAGGCTGATCACACCTCCCCTCTGGAACTTCGAAAGGGTCCTTCACACCCTTGGTGCAAATCAAGAAGTTCCCCGACATACCCGTCTCCACTCGAGAGGAATCACGAGGGTCCCGCCCACATCCAGAGGAGCCCCGTTTCCGCCTCGTAGCTCGAGATGAGGGATCCTTTCCCTGCTTCGTCGGGAAAGAGTTCCCGGCGTTCCCGTCGCATCTCAAGAGGAGGCCCTCTCAACAGGAACGGCGAGAGGAACTCCAGGGTCGTGCCACCATTCCAAGAGTCCCCCAGATGTCTCAGTCCATTCCAGAGGAACCTCTTTTCCCTTCACCGGCTCGTCTTTCACGCCGAGGATCGACTCACACCAAGGTGGCACGTGGCACAGCCCTGTGGGAAAGCCTCGTGGGAAAGCCTCGAGGGACAGCCTCGAGGGAAAGCCACAGATCCCTTGATCCACGTGACAGGAAGCGTGACACTACTGCTGCAGCTCGGGAGGAAAGCGCACGTGCATGCCCCCACTCGAGACGAGGCCTGACTCCCCTGGGGAGACTCAGAAGCACCCCAAGATCCATGGTAACACGGGAGAGGAATCCTCAGGTTCCGGACCCGACTCCACACAAGGACTGAGGCCCCGGCATGGACGGGAGAGGAATCCCGAGAGGTCCCCTAGCAACTCGCATGGGGACTGGCCTTTCCTGAGGCCACCAGAGCGGGTCCCAGAGGTCCCCGTCGTAACTCGAGAAGACCTGCCGCAACTCGAGAAAATCCAGGAGGTTCTCCCCTCCAGGCGAGATGAGGCCCATTTCCGCTGAGGTGTCTCGAGGCTGATCACACGTCACCTCTGGAACTTCGAAAGGGTCCTTCACACCCTTGGTGCAAATCAAGAAGTTCCCCGACATACCCGTCTCCACTCGAGAGGAATCACGAGGGTCCCGCCCACATCCAGAGGAGCCCCGTTTCCGCCTCGTAGCTCGAGATGAGGGATCCTTTCCCTGCTTCGTCGGGAAAGAGTTCCCGGCGTTCCCGTCGCATCTCAAGAGGAGGCCCTCTCAACAGGAACGGCGAGAGGAACTCCAGGGTCGTGCCACCATTCCAAGAGTCCCCCAGATGTCTCAGTCCATTCCAGAGGAACCTCTTTTCCCTTCACCGGCTCGTCTTTCACGCCGAGGATCGACTCACACCAAGGTGGCACGTGGCACAGCCCTGTGGGAAAGCCTCGTGGGAAAGCCTCGAGGGACAGCCTCGAGGGAAAGCCACAGATCCCTTGATCCACGTGACAGGAAGCGTGACACTACTGCTGCAGCTCGGGAGGAAAGCGCACGTGCATGCCCCCACTCGAGACGAGGCCTGACTCCCCTGGGGAGACTCAGAAGCACCCCAAGATCCATGGCAACACTGGAGAGGAATCCTCAGGTTCCGGCCCCGACTCCACACAAGGACTGAGGCCCCGGCATGGACAGGAGAGGAATCCCGAGAGGTCCCCTAGCAACTCGCATGGGGACTGGCCTTTCCTGAGGCCACCAGAGCGGGTCCCTGAGGTCCCCGTCGTAACTCGAGAAGACCTGCCGCAACTCGAGAAAATCCAGGAGGTTCTCCCCTCCAGGCGAGATGAGGCCCATTTCCGCTGAGGCCTCTCGAGGCTGATCACACCTCCCCTCTGGAACTTCGAAAGGGTCCTTCACACCCTTGGTGCAAATCAAGAAGTTCCCCGACATACCCGTCTCCACTCGAGAGGAATCACGAGGGTCCCGCCCACATCCAGAGGAGCCCCGTTTCCGCCTCGTAGCTCGAGATGAGGGATCCTTTCCCTGCTTCGTCGGGAAAGAGTTCCCGGCGTTCCCGTCGCATCTCAAGAGGAGGCCCTCTCAACAGGAACGGCGAGAGGAACTCCAGGGTCGTGCCACCATTCCAAGAGTCCCCCAGATGTCTCAGTCCATTCCAGAGGAACCTCTTTTCCCTTCACCGGCTCGTCTTTCACGCCGAGGATCGACTCACACCAAGGTGGCACGTGGCACAGCCCTGTGGGAAAGCCTCGTGGGAAAGCCTCGAGGGACAGCCTCGAGGGAAAGCCACAGATCCCTTGATCCACGTGACAGGAAGCGTGACACTACTGCTGCAGCTCGGGAGGAAAGCACACGTGCATGCCCCCACTCGAGACGAGGCCTGACTCCCCTGGGGAGACTCAGAAGCACCCCAAGATCCATGGCAACACTGGAGAGGAATCCTCAGGTTCCGGCCCCGACTCCACACAAGGACTGAGGCCCCGGCATGGACGGGAGAGGAATCCCGAGAGGTCCCCTAGCAACTCGCATGGGGACTGGCCTTTCCTGAGGCCACCAGAGCGGGTCCCTGAGGTCCCCGTCGTAACTCGAGAAGACCTGCCGCAACTCGAGAAAATCCAGGAGGTTCTCCCCTCCAGGCGAGATGAGGCCCATTTCCGCTGAGGCGTCTCGAGGCTGATCACACGTCACCTCTGGAACTTCGAAAGGGTCCTTCACACCCTTGGTGCAAATCAAGAAGTTCCCCGACATACCCGTCTCCACTCGAGAGGAATCACGAGGGTCCCGCCCACATCCAGAGGAGCCCCGTTTCCGCCTCGTAGCTCGAGATGAGGGATCCTTTCCCCGCTTCGTCGGGAAAGAGTTCCCGGCGTTTCCGACGCATCTCAAGAGGAGGCCCTCTCAACAGGAACGGCGAGAGGAACTCCAGGGTCGTGCCACCATTCCAAGAGTCCCCCAGATGTCTCAGTCCATTCCAGAGGAACCTCTTTTCCCTTCACTGGCTCGTCTTTCACGCCGAAGATCGACTCACACCAAAGTGGCACGTGGCACAGCCCTGTGGGAAAGCCTCATGGGAAAGCCTCGAGGGACAGCCTCGAGGGAAAGCCACAGATCCCTTGATCCACGTGACAGGAAGGGTGACACCACAGCTGCAGCTCGGGAGGAAAGCGCACGTGCATGCCCCCACTCGAGACGAGGCCTGACTCCCCTGGGGAGACTCAGAAGCACCCCAAGATCCATGGCAACACTGGAGAGGAATCCTCACGTTCCGGCCCCGACTCCACACAAGGACTGAGGCCCCGGCATGGACGGGAGAGGAATCCCGAGAGGTCCCCTAGCAACTCGCATGGGGACTGGCCTTTCCTGAGGCCACCAGAGCGGGTCCCTGAGGTCCCCGTCGTAACTCGAGAAGACCTGCCGCAACTCGAGAAAATCCAGGAGGTTCTCCCCTCCAGGCGAGATGAGGCCCATTTCCGCTGAGGCGTCTCGAGGCTGATCACACCTCCCCTCTGGAACGTCGAAAGGGTCCTTCACACCCTTGGTGCAAATCAAGAAGTTCCCCGACATACCCGTCTCCACTCGAGAGGAATCACGAGGGTCCCGCCCACATCCAGAGGAGCCCCGTTTCCGCCTCGTAGCTCGAGATGAGGGATCCTTTCCCTGCTTCGTCGGGAAAGAGTTCCCGGCATTCCCGTCGCATCTCAAGAGGAGGCCCTCTCAACAGGAACGGCGAGAGGAACTCCAGGGTCGTGCCACCATTCCAAGAGTCCCCCAGATGTCTCAGTCCATTCCAGAGGAACCTCTTTTCCCTTCACCGGCTCGTCTTTCACGCCGAGGATCGACTCACACCAAGGTGGCACGTGGCACAGCCCTGTGGGAAAGCCTCGTGGGAAAGCCTCGAGGGACAGCCTCGAGGGAAAGCCACAGATCCCTTGATCCACGTGACAGGAAGCGTGACACTACTGCTGCAGCTCGGGAGGAAAGCGCACGTGCATGCCCCCACTCGAGACGAGGCCTGACTCCCCTGGGGAGACTCAGAAGCACCCCAAGATCCATGGCAACACTGGAGAGGAAACCTCAGGTTCCGGCCCCGACTCCACACAAGGACTGAGGCCCCGGCATGGACGGGAGAGGAATCCCGAGAGGTCCCCTAGCAACTCGCATGGGGACTGGCCTTTCCTGAGGCCACCAGAGCGGGTCCCTGAGGTCCCCGTCGTAACTCGAGAAGACCTGCCGCAACTCGAGAAAATCCAGGAGGTTCTCCCCTCCAGGCGAGATGAGGCCCATTTCCGCTGAGGCGTCTCGAGGCTGATCACACCTCACCTCTGGAACTTCGAAAGGGTCCTTCACACCCTTGGTGCAAATCAAGAAGTTCCCCGACATACCCGTCTCCACTCGAGAGGAATCACGAGGGTCCCGCCCACATCCAGAGGAGCCCCGTTTCCGCCTCGTAGCTCGAGATGAGGGATCCTTTCCCTGCTTCGTCGGGAAAGAGTTCCCGGCGTTCCCGTCGCATCTCAAGAGGAGGCCCTCTCAACAGGAACGGCGAGAGGAACTCCAGGGTCGTGCCACCATTCCAAGAGTCCCCGAGATGTCTCAGTCCATTCCAGAGGAACCTCTTTTCCCTTCACCGGCTCGTCTTTCACGCCGAGGATCGACTCACACCAAGGTGGCACGTGGCACAGCCCTGTGGGAAAGCCTCGTGGGAAAGCCTCGAGGGACAGCCTCGAGGGAAAGCCACAGATCCCTTGATCCACGTGACAGGAAGCGTGACACTACTGCTGCAGCTCGGGAGGAAAGCGCACGTGCATGCCCCCACTCGAGACGAGGCCTGACTCCCCTGGGGAGACTCAGAAGCACCCCAAGATCCATGGCAACACTGGAGAGGAATCCTCAGGTTCCGGACCCGACTCCACACAAGGACTGAGGCCCCGGCATGGACGGGAGAGGAATCCCGAGAGGTCCCCTAGCAACTCGCATGGGGACTGGCCTTTCCTGAGGCCACCAGAGCGGGTCCCTGAGGTCCCCGTCGTAACTCGAGAAGACCTGCCGCAACTCGAGAAAATCCAGGAGGTTCTCCCCTCCAGGCGAGATGAGGCCCATTTCCGCTGAGGCCTCTCGAGGCTGATCACACCTCCCCTCTGGAACTTCGAAAGGGTCCTTCACACCCTTGGTGCAAATCAAGAAGTTCCCCGACATACCCGTCTCCACTCGAGAGGAATCACGAGGGTCCCGCCCACATCCAGAGGAGCCCCGTTTCCGCCTCGTAGCTCGAGATGAGGGATCCTTTCCCTGCTTCGTCGGGAAAGAGTTCCCGGCGTTCCCGTCGCATCTCAAGAGGAGGCCCTCTCAACAGGAACGGCGAGAGGAACTCCAGGGTCGTGCCACCATTCCAAGAGTCCCCCAGATGTCTCAGTCCATTCCAGAGGAACCTCTTTTCCCTTCACCGGCTCGTCTTTCACGCCGAGGATCGACTCACACCAAGGTGGCACGTGGCACAGCCCTGTGGGAAAGCCTCGTGGGAAAGCCTCGAGGGACAGCCTCGAGGGAAAGCCACAGATCCCTTGATCCACGTGACAGGAAGCGTGACACTACTGCTGCAGCTCGGGAGGAAAGCGCACGTGCATGCCCCCACTCGAGACGAGGCCTGACTCCCCTGGGGAGACTCAGAAGCACCCCAAGATCCATGGTAACACGGGAGAGGAATCCTCAGGTTCCGGACCCGACTCCACACAAGGACTGAGGCCCCGGCATGGACGGGAGAGGAATCCCGAGAGGTCCCCTAGCAACTCGCATGGGGACTGGCCTTTCCTGAGGCCACCAGAGCGGGTCCCAGAGGTCCCCGTCGTAACTCGAGAAGACCTGCCGCAACTCGAGAAAATCCAGGAGGTTCTCCCCTCCAGGCGAGATGAGGCCCATTTCCGCTGAGGTGTCTCGAGGCTGATCACACGTCACCTCTGGAACTTCGAAAGGGTCCTTCACACCCTTGGTGCAAATCAAGAAGTTCCCCGACATACCCGTCTCCACTCGAGAGGAATCACGAGGGTCCCGCCCACATCCAGAGGAGCCCCGTTTCCGCCTCGTAGCTCGAGATGAGGGATCCTTTCCCTGCTTCGTCGGGAAAGAGTTCCCGGCGTTCCCGTCGCATCTCAAGAGGAGGCCCTCTCAACAGGAACGGCGAGAGGAACTCCAGGGTCGTGCCACCATTCCAAGAGTCCCCCAGATGTCTCAGTCCATTCCAGAGGAACCTCTTTTCCCTTCACCGGCTCGTCTTTCACGCCGAGGATCGACTCACACCAAGGTGGCACGTGGCACAGCCCTGTGGGAAAGCCTCGTGGGAAAGCCTCGAGGGACAGCCTCGAGGGAAAGCCACAGATCCCTTGATCCACGTGACAGGAAGCGTGACACTACTGCTGCAGCTCGGGAGGAAAGCGCACGTGCATGCCCCCACTCGAGACGAGGCCTGACTCCCCTGGGGAGACTCAGAAGCACCCCAAGATCCATGGCAACACTGGAGAGGAATCCTCAGGTTCCGGCCCCGACTCCACACAAGGACTGAGGCCCCGGCATGGACAGGAGAGGAATCCCGAGAGGTCCCCTAGCAACTCGCATGGGGACTGGCCTTTCCTGAGGCCACCAGAGCGGGTCCCTGAGGTCCCCGTCGTAACTCGAGAAGACCTGCCGCAACTCGAGAAAATCCAGGAGGTTCTCCCCTCCAGGCGAGATGAGGCCCATTTCCGCTGAGGCCTCTCGAGGCTGATCACACCTCCCCTCTGGAACTTCGAAAGGGTCCTTCACACCCTTGGTGCAAATCAAGAAGTTCCCCGACATACCCGTCTCCACTCGAGAGGAATCACGAGGGTCCCGCCCACATCCAGAGGAGCCCCGTTTCCGCCTCGTAGCTCGAGATGAGGGATCCTTTCCCTGCTTCGTCGGGAAAGAGTTCCCGGCGTTCCCGTCGCATCTCAAGAGGAGGCCCTCTCAACAGGAACGGCGAGAGGAACTCCAGGGTCGTGCCACCATTCCAAGAGTCCCCCAGATGTCTCAGTCCATTCCAGAGGAACCTCTTTTCCCTTCACCGGCTCGTCTTTCACGCCGAGGATCGACTCACACCAAGGTGGCACGTGGCACAGCCCTGTGGGAAAGCCTCGTGGGAAAGCCTCGAGGGACAGCCTCGAGGGAAAGCCACAGATCCCTTGATCCACGTGACAGGAAGCGTGACACTACTGCTGCAGCTCGGGAGGAAAGCGCACGTGCATGCCCCCACTCGAGACGAGGCCTGACTCCCCTGGGGAGACTCAGAAGCACCCCAAGATCCATGGCAACACTGGAGAGGAATCCTCAGGTTCCGGCCCCGACTCCACACAAGGACTGAGGCCCCGGCATGGACGGGAGAGGAATCCCGAGAGGTCCCCTAGCAACTCGCATGGGGACTGGCCTTTCCTGAGGCCACCAGAGCGGGTCCCTGAGGTCCCCGTCGTAACTCGAGAAGACCTGCCGCAACTCGAGAAAATCCAGGAGGTTCTCCCCTCCAGGCGAGATGAGGCCCATTTCCGCTGAGGCGTCTCGAGGCTGATCACACGTCACCTCTGGAACTTCGAAAGGGTCCTTCACACCCTTGGTGCAAATCAAGAAGTTCCCCGACATACCCGTCTCCACTCGAGAGGAATCACGAGGGTCCCGCCCACATCCAGAGGAGCCCCGTTTCCGCCTCGTAGCTCGAGATGAGGGATCCTTTCCCCGCTTCGTCGGGAAAGAGTTCCCGGCGTTCCCGACGCATCTCAAGAGGAGGCCCTCTCAACAGGGAGGGCGAGAGGAACTCCAGGGTCGTGCCACCATTCCAAGAGTCCCCCAGATGTCTCAGTCCATTCCAGAGGAACCTCTTTTCCCTTCACTGGCTCGTCTTTCACGCCGAAGATCGACTCACACCAAAGTGGCACGTGGCACAGCCCTGTGGGAAAGCCTCATGGGAAAGCCTCGAGGGACAGCCTCGAGGGAAAGCCACAGATCCCTTGATCCACGTGACAGGAAGGGTGACACCACAGCTGCAGCTCGGGAGGAAAGCGCACGTGCATGCCCCCACTCGAGACGAGGCCTGACTCCCCTGGGGAGACTCAGAAGCACCCCAAGATCCATGGCAACACTGGAGAGGAATCCTCACGTTCCGGCCCCGACTCCACACAAGGACTGAGGCCCCGGCATGGACGGGAGAGGAATCCCGAGAGGTCCCCTAGCAACTCGCATGGGGACTGGCCTTTCCTGAGGCCACCAGAGCGGGTCCCTGAGGTCCCCGTCGTAACTCGAGAAGACCTGCCGCAACTCGAGAAAATCCAGGAGGTTCTCCCCTCCAGGCGAGATGAGGCCCATTTCCGCTGAGGCCTCTCGAGGCTGATCACACCTCCCCTCTGGAACGTCGAAAGGGTCCTTCACACCCTTGGTGCCAATCAAGAAGTTCCCCGACATACCCGTCTCCACTCGAGAGGAATCACGAGGGTCCCGCCCACATCCAGAGGAGCCCCGTTTCCGCCTCGTAGCTCGAGATGAGGGATCCTTTCCCTGCTTCGTCGGGAAAGAGTTCCCGGCGTTCCCGTCGCATCTCAAGAGGAGGCCCTCTCAACAGGAACGGCGAGAGGAACTCCAGGGTCGTGCCACCATTCCAAGAGTCCCCCAGATGTCTCAGTCCATTCCAGAGGAACCTCTTTTCCCTTCACCGGCTCGTCTTTCACGCCGAGGATCGACTCACACCAAGGTGGCACGTGGCACAGCCCTGTGGGAAAGCCTCGTGGGAAAGCCTCGAGGGACAGCCTCGAGGGAAAGCCACAGATCCCTTGATCCACGTGACAGGAAGCGTGACACTACTGCTGCAGCTCGGGAGGAAAGCGCACGTGCATGCCCCCACTCGAGACGAGGCCTGACTCCCCTGGGGAGACTCAGAAGCACCCCAAGATCCATGGCAACACTGGAGAGGAATCCTCAGGTTCCGGCCCCGACTCCACACAAGGACTGAGGCCCCGGCATGGACGGGAGAGGAATCCCGAGAGGTCCCCTAGCAACTCGCATGGGGACTGGCCTTTCCTGAGGCCACCAGAGCGGGTCCCTGAGGTCCCCGTCGTAACTCGAGAAGACCTGCCGCAACTCGAGAAAATCCAGGAGGTTCTCCCCTCCAGGCGAGATGAGGCCCATTTCCGCTGAGGCGTCTCGAGGCTGATCACACGTCACCTCTGGAACTTCGAAAGGGTCCTTCACACCCTTGGTGCAAATCAAGAAGTTCCCCGACATACCCGTCTCCACTCGAGAGGAATCACGAGGGTCCCGCCCACATCCAGAGGAGCCCCGTTTCCGCCTCGTAGCTCGAGATGAGGGATCCTTTCCCCGCTTCGTCGGGAAAGAGTTCCCGGCGTTCCCGACGCATCTCAAGAGGAGGCCCTCTCATCAGGGAGGGCGAGAGGAACTCCAGGGTCGTGCCACCATTCCAAGAGTCCCCCAGATGTCTCAGTCCATTCCAGAGGAACCTCTTTTCCCTTCACTGGCTCGTCTTTCACGCCGAAGATCGACTCACACCAAAGTGGCACGTGGCACAGCCCTGTGGGAAAGCCTCATGGGAAAGCCTCGAGGGACAGCCTCGAGGGAAAGCCACAGATCCCTTGATCCACGTGACAGGAAGGGTGACACCACAGCTGCAGCTCGGGAGGAAAGCGCACGTGCATGCCCCCACTCGAGACGAGGCCTGACTCCCCTGGGGAGACTCAGAAGCACCCCAAGATCCATGGCAACACTGGAGAGGAATCCTCACGTTCCGGCCCCGACTCCACACAAGGACTGAGGCCCCGGCATGGACGGGAGAGGAATCCCGAGAGGTCCCCTAGCAACTCGCATGGGGACTGGCCTTTCCTGAGGCCACCAGAGCGGGTCCCTGAGGTCCCCGTCGTAACTCGAGAAGACCTGCCGCAACTCGAGAAAATCCAGGAGGTTCTCCCCTCCAGGCGAGATGAGGCCCATTTCCGCTGAGGCCTCTCGAGGCTGATCACACCTCCCCTCTGGAACGTCGAAAGGGTCCTTCACACCCTTGGTGCCAATCAAGAAGTTCCCCGACATACCCGTCTCCACTCGAGAGGAATCACGAGGGTCCCGCCCACATCCAGAGGAGCCCCGTTTCCGCCTCGTAGCTCGAGATGAGGGATCCTTTCCCTGCTTCGTCGGGAAAGAGTTCCCGGCGTTCCCGTCGCATCTCAAGAGGAGGCCCTCTCAACAGGAACGGCGAGAGGAACTCCAGGGTCGTGCCACCATTCCAAGAGTCCCCCAGATGTCTCAGTCCATTCCAGAGGAACCTCTTTTCCCTTCACCGGCTCGTCTTTCACGCCGAGGATCGACTCACACCAAGGTGGCACGTGGCACAGCCCTGTGGGAAAGCCTCGTGGGAAAGCCTCGAGGGACAGCCTCGAGGGAAAGCCACAGATCCCTTGATCCACGTGACAGGAAGCGTGACACTACTGCTGCAGCTCGGGAGGAAAGCGCACGTGCATGCCCCCACTCGAGACGAGGCCTGACTCCCCTGGGGAGACTCAGAAGCACCCCAAGATCCATGGCAACACTGGAGAGGAATCCTCAGGTTCCGGCCCCGACTCCACACAAGGACTGAGGCCCCGGCATGGACGGGAGAGGAATCCCGAGAGGTCCCTTAGCAACTCGCATGGGGACTGGCCTTTCCTGAGGCCACCAGAGCGGGTCCCTCAGGTCCCCGTCGTAACTCGAGAAGACCTGCCGCAACTCGAGAAAATCCAGGAGGTTCTCCCCTCCAGGCGAGATGAGGCCCATTTCCGCTGAGGCCTCTCGAGTCTGATCACACCTCCCCTCTGGAACTTCGAAAGGGTCCTTCACACCCTTGGTGCAAATCAAGAAGTTCCCCGACGTACCCGTCTCCACTCGACAGGAATCACGAGGGTCCCGCCCACATCCAGAGGAGCCCCGTTTCCGCCTCGTAGCTCGAGTTGAGGGATCCTTTCGCTGCTTCGTCGGGAAAGAGTTCCCGGCGTTCCCGTCGCATCTCAAGAGGAGGCCCTCTCAACAGGAACGGCGAGAGGAACTCCAGGGTCGTGCCACCATTCCAAGAGTCCCCCAGATGTCTCAGTCCATTCCAGAGGAACCTCTTTTCCCTTCACCGGCTCGTCTTTCACGCCGAGGATCGACTCACACGAAGGTGGCACGTGGCACAGCCCTGTGGGAAAGCCTCGTGGGAAAGCCTCGAGGGACAGCCTCGAGGGAAAGCCACAGATCCCTTGATCCACGTGACAGGAAGCGTGACACTACTGCTGCAGCTCGGGAGGAAAGCGCACGTGCATGCCCCCATTCGAGACGAGGCCTGACTCCCCTGGTGAGACTCAGAAGCACCCCAAGATCCATGGCAACACTGGAGAGGAATCCTCACGTTCCGGCCCCGACTCCACACAAGGACTGAGGCCCCGGCATGGACGGGAGAGGAATCCCGAGAGGTCCCCTAGCAACTCGCATGGGGACTGGCCTTTCCTGAGGCCACCAGAGCGGGTCCCTGAGGTCCCTGTCGTAACTCGAGAAGACCTGCCGCAACTCGAGAAAATCCAGGAGGTTCTCCCCTCCAGGCGATATGAGGCCCATTTCCGCTGAGGCCTCTCGAGGCTGATCACACCTCCCCTCTGGAACGTCGAAAGGGTCCTTCACACCCTTGGTGCAAATCAAGAAGTTCCCCGACATACCCGTCTCCACTCGAGAGGAATCACGAGGGTCCCGCCCACATCCAGAGGAGCCCCGTTTCCGCCTCGTAGCTCGAGATGAGGGATCCTTTCCCTGCTTCGTCGGGAAAGAGTTCCCGGCATTCCCGTCGCATCTCAAGAGGAGGCCCTCTCAACAGGAACGGCGAGAGGAACTCCAGGGTCGTGCCACCATTCCAAGAGTCCCCCAGATGTCTCAGTCCATTCCAGAGGAACCTCTTTTCCCTTCACCGGCTCGTCTTTCACGCCGAGGATCGACTCACACCAAGGTGGCACGTGGCACAGCCCTGTGGGAAAGCCTCGTGGGAAAGCCTCGAGGGACAGCCTCGAGGGAAAGCCACAGATCCCTTGATCCACGTGACAGGAAGCGTGACACTACTGCTGCAGCTCGGGAGGAAAGCGCACGTGCATGCCCCCACTCGAGACGAGGCCTGACTCCCCTGGGGAGACTCAGAAGCACCCCAAGATCCATGGCAACACTGGAGAGGAATCCTCAGGTTCTGGCCCCGACTCCACACAAGGACTGAGGCCCCGGCATGGACGGGAGAGGAATCCCGAGAGGTCCCCTAGCAACTCGCATGGGGACTGGCCTTTCCTGAGGCCACCAGAGCGGGTCCCTCAGGTCCCCGTCGTAACTCGAGAAGACCTGCCGCAACTCGAGAAAATCCAGGAGGTTCTCCCCTCCAGGCGAGATGAGGCCCATTTCCGCTGAGGCGTCTCGAGGCTGATCACACCTCACCTCTGGAACTTCGAAAGGGTCCTTCACACCCTTGGTGCAAATCAAGAAGTTCCCCGACATACCCGTCTCCACTCGACAGGAATCACGAGGGTCCCGCCCACATCCAGAGGAGCCCCGTTTCCGCCTCGTAGCTCGAGATGAGGGATCCTTTCCCTGCTTCGTCGGGAAAGAGTTCCCGGCGTTCCCGTCGCATCTCAAGAGGAGGCCCTCTCAACAGGAACGGCGAGAGGAACTCCAGGGTCGTGCCACCATTCCAAGAGTCCCCCAGATGTCTCAGTCCATTCCAGAGGAACCTCTTTTCCATTCACCGGCTCGTCTTTCACGCCGAGGATCGACTCACACCAAGGTGGCACGTGGCACAGCCCTGTGGGAAAGCCTCGTGGGAAAGCCTCGAGGGACAGCCTCGAGGGAAAGCCACAGATCCCTTGATCCACGTGACAGGAAGCGTGACACTACTGCTGCAGCTCGGGAGGAAAGCGCACGTGCATGCCCCCACTCGAGACGAGGCCTGACTCCCCTGGGGAGACTCAGAAGCACCCCAAGATCCATGGCAACACTGGAGAGGAATCCTCAGGTTCCGGCCCCGACTCCACACAAGGACTGAGGCCCCGGCATGGACGGGAGAGGAATCCCGAGAGGTCCCCTAGCAACTCGCATGGGGACTGGCCTTTCCTGAGGCCACCAGAGCGGGTCCCAGAGGTCCCCGTCGTAACTCGAGAAGACCTGCCGCAACTCGAGAAAATCCAGGAGGTTCTCCCCTCCAGGCGAGATGAGGCCCATTTCCGCTGAGGCGTCTCGAGGTTGATCACACCTCACCTCTGGAACTTCGAAAGGGTTCTTCACACCCTTGGTGCAAATCAAGAAGTTCCCCGACATACCCGTCTCCACTCGAGAGGAATCACGAGGGTCCCGCCCACATCCAGAGGAGCCCCGTTTCCGCCTCGTAGCTCGAGATGAGGGATCCTTTCCCCGCTTCGTCGGGAAAGAGTTCCCGGCGTTCCCGTCGCATCTCAAGAGGAGGCCCTCTCAACAGGAACGGCGAGAGGAACTCCAGGGTCGTGCCACCATTCCAAGAGTCCCCCAGATGTCTCAGTCCATTCCAGAGGAACCTCTTTTCCCTTCACTGGCTCGTCTTTCACGCCGAAGATCGAATCACACCAAAGTGGCACGTGGCACAGCTCTGTGGGAAAGCCTCATGGGAAAGCCTCGAGGGACAGCCTCGAGGGAAAGCCACAGATCCCTTGATCCACGTGACAGGAAGGGTGACACCACAGCTGCAGCTCGGGAGGAAAGCGCACGTGCATGCCCCCACTCGAGACGAGGCCTGACTCCCCTGGGGAGACTCAGAAGCACCCCAAGATCCATGGCAACACTGGAGAGGAATCCTCAGGTTCCGGCCCCGACTCCACACAAGGACTGAGGCCCCGGCATAGACGGGAGAGGAATCCCGAGAGGTCCCCTAGCAACTCGCATGGGGACTGGCCTTTCCTGAGGCCACCAGAGCGGGTCCCTCAGGTCCCCTTCGTAACTCGAGAAGACCTGCCGCAACTCGAGAAAATCCAGGAGGTTCTCCCCTCCAGGCGAGATGAGGCCCATTTCCGCTGAGGCGTCTCGAGGCTGATCACACCTCACCTCTGGAACTTCGAAAGGGTCCTTCACACCCTTGGTGCAAATCAAGAAGTCCCCCGACATACCCGTCTCCACTCGAGAGGAATCACGAGGGTCCCGCCCACATCCAGAGGAGCCCCGTTTCCGCCTCGTAGCTCGAGATGAGGGATCCTTTCCCTGCTTCGTCGGGAAAGAGTTCCCGGCGTTCCCGTCGCATCTCAAGAGGAGGCCCTCTCAACAGGAACGGCGAGAGGAACTCCAGGGTCGTGCCACCATTCCAAGAGTCCCCCAGATGTCTCAGTCCATTCCAGAGGAACCTCTTTTCCCTTCACTGGCTCGTCTTTCACGCCGAGGATCGACTCACACCAAAGTGGCACGAGGCACAGCCCTGTGGGAAAGCCTCATGGGAAAACCTCGAGGGACAGCCTCGAGGGAAAGCCACAGATCCCTTGATCCACGTGACAGGAAGCGTGACACTACAGCTGCAGCTCGGGAGGAAAGCGCACGTGCATGCCCCCAATCGAGACGAGGCCTGACTCCCCTGGGGAGACTCAGAAGCACCCCAAGATCCATGGCAACACTGGAGAGGAATCCTCAGGTTCCGGCCCCGACTCCACACAAGGACTGAGGCCCCGGCATGGACGGGAGAGGAATCCCGAGAGGTCCCCTAGCAACTCGCATGGGGACTGGCCTTTCCTGAGGCCACCAGAGCGGGTCCCAGAGGTCCCCGTCGTAACTCGAGAAGACCTGCCGCAACTCGAGAAAATCCAGGAGGTTCTCCCATCCAGGCGAGATGAGGCCCATTTCCGCTGAGGCGTCTCGAGGTTGATCACACCTCATCTCTGGAACTTCGAAAGGGTTCTTCACCCCCTTGGTGCAAATCAAGAAGTTCCCCGACATACCCGTCTCCACTCGAGAGGAATCACGAGGGTCCCGCCCACATCCAGAGGAGCCCCGTTTCCGCCTCGTAGCTCGAGATGAGGGATCCTTTCCCCGCTTCGTCGGGAAAGAGTTCCCGGCGTTCCCGACGCATCTCAAGAGGAGGCCCTCTCAACAGGAACGGCGAGAGGAACTCCAGGGTCGTGCCACCATTCCAAGAGTCCCCCAGATGTCTCAGTCCATTCCAGAGGAACCTCTTTTCCCTTCACTGGCTCGTCTTTCACGCCGAAGATCGACTCACACCAAAGTGGCACGTGGCACAGCCCTGTGGGAAAGCCTCATGGGAAAGCCTCGAGGGACAGCCTCGAGGGAAAGCCACAGATCCCTTGATCCACGTGACAGGAAGGGTGACACCACAGCTGCAGCTCGGGAGGAAAGCGCACGTGCATGCCCCCACTCGAGACGAGGCCTGACTCCCCTGGGGAGACTCAGAAGCACCCCAAGATCCATGGCAACACTGGAGAGGAATCCTCAGGTTCCGGCCCCGACTCCACACAAGGACTGAGGCCCCGGCATAGACGGGAGAGGAATCCCGAGAGGTCCCCTAGCAACTCGCATGGGGACTGGCCTTTCCTGAGGCCACCAGAGCGGGTCCCTCAGGTCCCCTTCGTAACTCGAGAAGACCTGCCGCAACTCGAGAAAATCCAGGAGGTTCTCCCCTCCAGGCGAGATGAGGCCCATTTCCGCTGAGGCGTCTCGAGGCTGATCACACCTCACCTCTGGAACTTCGAAAGGGTCCTTCACACCCTTGGTGCAAATCAAGAAGTTCCCCGACATACCCGTCTCCACTCGAGAGGAATCACGAGGGTCCCGCCCACATCCAGAGGAGCCCCGTTTCCGCCTCGTAGCTCGAGATGAGGGATCCTTTCCCTGCTTCGTCGGGAAAGAGTTCCCGGCGTTCCCGTCGCATCTGAAGAGGAGGCCCTCTCAACAGGAACGGCGAGAGGAACTCCAGGGTCGTGCCACCATTCCAAGAGTCCCCCAGATGTCTCAGTCCATTCCAGAGGAACCTCTTTTCCCTTCACTGGCTCGTCTTTCACGCCGAGGATCGACTGACACCAAAGTGGCACGAGGCACAGCCCTGTGGGAAAGCCTCATGGGAAAGCCTCGAGGGACAGCCTCGAGGGAAAGCCACAGATCCCTTGATCCACGTGACAGGAAGCGTGACACTACAGCTGCAGATCGGGAGGAAAGCGCACGTGCATGCCCCCACTCGAGACGAGGCCTGACTCCCCTGGGGAGACTCAGAAGCACCCCAAGATCCATGGCAACACTGGAGAGGAATCCTCAGGTTCCAGCCCCGACTCCACACAAGGACTGAGGCCCCGGCATGGACGGGAGAGGAATCCCGAGAGGTCCCCTAGCAACTCGCATGGGGACTGGCCTTTCC
Source organism: Budorcas taxicolor (assembly GCF_023091745.1). Lineage (NCBI taxonomy): Eukaryota > Metazoa > Chordata > Mammalia > Artiodactyla > Bovidae > Budorcas > Budorcas taxicolor. The sequence continues at coordinate 34,309 of NW_026291836.1, forward strand.
TGAGGCCACCAGAGCGGGTCCCTGAGGTCCCCTTCGTAACTCGAGAAGACCTGCCGCAACTCGAGAAAATCCAGGAGGTTCTCCCCTCCAGGCGAGATGAGGCCCATTTCCGCTGAGGCGTCTCGAGGCTGATCACACGTCACCTCTGGAACTTCGAAAGGGTCCTTCACACCCTTGGTGCAAATCAAGAAGTTCCCCGACATACCCGTCTCCACTCGAGAGGAATCACGAGGGTCCCGCCCACATCCAGAGGAGCCCCGTTTCCGCCTCGTAGCTCGAGATGAGGGATCCTTTCCCCGTTTCGTCGGGAAAGAGTTCCCGGCGTTCCCGACGCATCTCAAGAGGAGGCCCTCTCAACAGGAACGGCGAGAGGAACTCCAGGGTCGTGTCACCATTCCAAGAGTCCCCCAGATGTCTCAGTCCATTCCAGAGGAACCTCTTTTCCCTTCACTGGCTCGTCTTTCACGCCGAGGATCGACTCACACCAAAGTGGCACGAGGCACAGCCCTGTGGGAAAGCCTCATGGGAAAACCTCGAGGGACAGCCTCGAGGGAAAGCCACAGATCCCTTGATCCACGTGACAGGAAGCGTGACACTACAGCTGCAGCTCGGGAGGAAAGCGCACGTGCATGCCCCCAATCGAGACGAGGCCTGACTCCCCTGGGGAGACTCAGAAGCACCCCAAGATCCATGGCAACACTGGAGAGGAATCCTCAGGTTCCGGCCCCGACTCCACACAAGGACTGAGGCCCCGGCATGGACGGGAGAGGAATCCCGAGAGGTCCCCTAGCAACTCGCATGGGGACTGGCCTTTCCTGAGGCCACCAGAGCGGGTCCCAGAGGTCCCCGTCGTAACTCGAGAAGACCTGCCGCAACTCGAGAAAATCCAGGAGGTTCTCCCATCCAGGCGAGATGAGGCCCATTTCCACTGAGGCGTCTCGAGGTTGATCACACCTCACCTCTGGAACTTCGAAAGGGTTCTTCACACCCTTGGTGCAAATCAAGAAGTTCCCCGACATACCCGTCTCCACTCGAGAGGAATCACGAGGGTCCCGCCCACATCCAGAGGAGCCCCGTTTCCGCCTCGTAGCTCGAGATGAGGGATCCTTTCCCCGCTTCGTCGGGAAAGAGTTCCCGGCGTTCCCGACGCATCTCAAGAGGAGGCCCTCTCAACAGGAACGGCGAGAGGAACTCCAGGGTCGTGCCACCATTCCAAGATTCCCCCAGATGTCTCAGTCCATTCCAGAGGAACCTCTTTTCCCTTCACTGGCTCGTCTTTCACGCCGAAGATCGACTCACACCAAAGTGGCACGTGGCACAGCCCTGTGGGAAAGCCTCATGGGAAAGCCTCGAGGGACAGCCTCGAGGGAAAGCCACAGATCCCTTGATCCACGTGACAGGAAGGGTGACACCACAGCTGCAGCTCGGGAGGAAAGCGCACGTGCATGCCCCCACTCGAGACGAGGCCTGACTCCCCTGGGGAGACTCAGAAGCACCCCAAGATCCATGGCAACACTGGAGAGGAATCCTCAGGTTCCGGCCCCGACTCCACACAAGGACTGAGGCCCCGGCATAGACGGGAGAGGAATCCCGAGAGGTCCCCTAGCAACTCGCATGGGGACTGGCCTTTCCTGAGGCCACCAGAGCGGGTCCCTCAGGTCCCCTTCGTAACTCGAGAAGACCTGCCGCAACTCGAGAAAATCCAGGAGGTTCTCCCCTCCAGGCGAGATGAGGCCCATTTCCGCTGAGGCGTCTCGAGGCTGATCACACCTCACCTCTGGAACTTCGAAAGGGTCCTTCACACCCTTGGTGCAAATCAAGAAGTTCCCCGACATACCCGTCTCCACTCGAGAGGAATCACGAGGGTCCCGCCCACATCCAGAGGAGCCCCGTTTCCGCCTCGTAGCTCGAGATGAGGGATCCTTTCCCTGCTTCGTCGGGAAAGAGTTCCCGGCGTTCCCGTCGCATCTGAAGAGGAGGCCCTCTCAACAGGAACGGCGAGAGGAACTCCAGGGTCGTGCCACCATTCCAAGAGTCCCCCAGATGTCTCAGTCCATTCCAGAGGAACCTCTTTTCCCTTCACTGGCTCGTCTTTCACGCCGAGGATCGACTCACACCAAAGTGGCACGAGGCACAGCCCTGTGGGAAAGCCTCATGGGAAAGCCTCGAGGGACAGCCTCGAGGGAAAGCCACAGATCCCTTGATCCACGTGACAGGAAGCGTGACACTACAGCTGCAGATCGGGAGGAAAGCGCACGTGCATGCCCCCACTCGAGACGAAGCCTGACTCCCCTGGGGAGACTCAGAAGCACCCCAAGATCCATGGCAACACTGGAGAGGAATCCTCAGGTTCCAGCCCCGACTCCACACAAGGACTGAGGCCCCGGCATGGACGGGAGAGGAATCCCGAGAGGTCCCCTAGCAACTCGCATGGGGACTGGCCTTTCCTGAGGCCACCAGAGCGGGTCCCTGAGGTCCCCTTCGTAACTCGAGAAGACCTGCCGCAACTCGAGAAAATCCAGGAGGTTCTCCCCTCCAGGCGAGATGAGGCCCATTTCCGCTGAGGCGTCTCGAGGCTGATCACACGTCACCTCTGGAACTTCGAAAGGGTCCTTCACACCCTTGGTGCAAATCAAGAAGTTCCCCGACATACCCGTCTCCACTCGAGAGGAATCACGAGGGTCCCGCCCACATCCAGAGGAGCCCCGTTTCCGCCTCGTAGCTCGAGATGAGGGATCCTTTCCCCGCTTCGTCGGGAAAGAGTTCCCGGCGTTCCCGACGCATCTCAAGAGGAGGCCCTCTCAACAGGAACGGCGAGAGGAACTCCAGGGTCGTGTCACCATTCCAAGAGTCCCCCAGATGTCTCAGTCCATTCCAGAGGAACCTCTTTTCCCTTCACTGGCTCGTCTTTCACGCCGAAGATCGACTCACACCAAAGTGGCACGTGGCACAGCCCTGTGGGAAAGCCTCATGGGAAAGCCTCGAGGGACAGCCTCGAGGGAAAGCCACAGATCCCTTGATCCACGTGACAGGAAGGGTGACACCACAGCTGCAGCTCGGGAGGAAAGCGCACGTGCATGCCCCCACTCGAGACGAGGCCTGACTCCCCTGGGGAGACTCAGAAGCACCCCAAGATCCATGGCAACACTGGAGAGGAATCCTCAGGTTCCGGCCCCGACTCCACACAAGGACTGAGGCCCCGGCATAGACGGGAGAGGAATCCCGAGAGGTCCCCTAGCAACTCGCATGGGGACTGGCCTTTCCTGAGGCCACCAGAGCGGGTCCCTCAGGTCCCCTTCGTAACTCGAGAAGACCTGCCGCAACTCGAGAAAATCCAGGAGGTTCTCCCCTCCAGGCGAGATGAGGCCCATTTCCGCTGAGGCGTCTCGAGGCTGATCACACCTCACCTCTGGAACTTCGAAAGGGTCCTTCACACCCTTGGTGCAAATCAAGAAGTTCCCCGACATACCCGTCTCCACTCGAGAGGAATCACGAGGGTCCCGCCCACATCCAGAGGAGCCCCGTTTCCGCCTCGTAGCTCGAGATGAGGGATCCTTTCCCTGCTTCGTCGGGAAAGAGTTCCCGGCGTTCCCGTCGCATCTGAAGAGGAGGCCCTCTCAACAGGAACGGCGAGAGGAACTCCAGGGTCGTGCCACCATTCCAAGAGTCCCCCAGATGTCTCAGTCCATTCCAGAGGAACCTCTTTTCCCTTCACTGGCTCGTCTTTCACGCCGAGGATCGACTCACACCAAAGTGGCACGAGGCACAGCCCTGTGGGAAAGCCTCATGGGAAAGCCTCGAGGGACAGCCTCGAGGGAAAGCCACAGATCCCTTGATCCACGTGACAGGAAGCGTGACACTACAGCTGCAGATCGGGAGGAAAGCGCACGTGCATGCCCCCACTCGAGACGAAGCCTGACTCCCCTGGGGAGACTCAGAAGCACCCCAAGATCCATGGCAACACTGGAGAGGAATCCTCAGGTTCCAGCCCCGACTCCACACAAGGACTGAGGCCCCGGCATGGACGGGAGAGGAATCCCGAGAGGTCCCCTAGCAACTCGCATGGGGACTGGCCTTTCCTGAGGCCACCAGAGCGGGTCCCTGAGGTCCCCTTCGTAACTCGAGAAGACCTGCCGCAACTCGAGAAAATCCAGGAGGTTCTCCCCTCCAGGCGAGATGAGGCCCATTTCCGCTGAGGCGTCTCGAGGCTGATCACACGTCACCTCTGGAACTTCGAAAGGGTCCTTCACACCCTTGGTGCAAATCAAGAAGTTCCCCGACATACCCGTCTCCACTCGAGAGGAATCACGAGGGTCCCGCCCACATCCAGAGGAGCCCCGTTTCCGCCTCGTAGCTCGAGATGAGGGATCCTTTCCCCGCTTCGTCGGGAAAGAGTTCCCGGCGTTCCCGACGCATCTCAAGAGGAGGCCCTCTCAACAGGAACGGCGAGAGGAACTCCAGGGTCGTGTCACCATTCCAAGAGTCCCCCAGATGTCTCAGTCCATTCCAGAGGAACCTCTTTTCCCTTCACTGGCTCGTCTTTCACGCCGAAGATCGACTCACAGCAAAGTGGCACGTGGCACAGCCCTGTGGGAAAGCCTCATGGGAAAGCCTCGAGGGACAGCCTCGAAGGAAAGCCACAGATCCCTTGATCCACGTGACAGGAAGCGTGACACTACTGCTGCAGCTCGGGAGGAAAGCGCACGTGCATGCCCCCATTCGAGACGAGGCCTGACTCCCCTGGGGAGACTCAGAAGCACCCCAAGATCCATGGCAACACTGGAGAGGAATCCTCAGGTTCCGGCCCCGACTCCACACAAGGACTGAGGCGCCGGCATGGACGGGAGAGGAATTCCGAGAGGTCCCCTAGCAACTCGCATGGGGACTGGCCTTTCCTGAGGCCACCAGAGCGGGTCCCTGAGGTCCCCGTCGTAACTCGAGAAGACCTGCCGCAACTCGAGAAAATCCAGGAGGTTCTCCCCTCCAGGCGAGATGAGGCCCATTTCCGCTGAGGCGTCTCGAGGCTGATCACACCTCACCTCTGGAACTTCGAAAGGGTCCTTCACACCCTTGGGGCAAATCAAGAAGTTCCCCGACCTAGCCGTCTCCACTCGAGAGGAATCACGAGGGTCCCGCCCACATCCAGAGGAGCCCCGTTTCCGCCTCGTAGCTCGAGATGAGGGATCCTTTCCCCGCTTCGTCGGGAAAGAGTTCCCGGCGTTCCCGTCGCATCTCAAGAGGAGGCCCTCTCAACAGGGACGGCGAGAGGAACTCCAGGGTCGTGCCACCATTCCAAGAGTCCCCCAGATGTCTCAGTCCATTCCAGAGGAAACTCTTTTCCCTTCACTGGCTCGTCTTTCACGCCGAGGATCGACTCACACCAAAGTGGCACGTGGCACAGCCCTGAGGGAAAGCCTCATGGGAAAGCCTCGAGGGACAGCCTCAAGGGAAAGCCACAGATCCCTTGATCCACGTGACAGGAAGCGTGACACTACAGCTGCAGCTCGGGAGGAAAGCGCACGTGCATGCCCCCACTCGAGACGAGGCCTGACTCCCCTGGGGAGACTCAGAAGCACCCCAAGATCCATGGCAACACTGGAGAGGAATCCTCAGGTTCCGGCCCCGACTCCACACAAGGACTGAGGCCCCGGCATGGACGGGAGAGGAATCCCGAGAGGTCCCCTAGCAACTCGCATGGGGACTGGCCTTTCCTGAGGCCACCAGAGCGGGTCCCTGAGGTCCCCGTCGTAACGCGAGAAGACCTGCCGCAACTCGAGAAAATCCAGGAGGTTCTCCCCTCCAGGCGAGATGAGGCCCATTTCCGCTGAGGCGTCTCGAGGCTGATCACACCTCACCTCTGGAACTTCGAAAGGGTCCTTCACACCCTTGGGGCAAATCAAGAAGTTCCCCGACATACCCGTCTCCACTCGAGAGGAATCACGAGGGTCCCGCCCACATCCAGAGGAGCCCCGTTTCCGCCTCGTAGCTCGAGATGAGGGATCCTTTCCCCGCTTCGTCGGGAAAGAGTTCCCGGCGTTCCCGTCGCATCTCAAGAGGAGGCCCTCTCAACAGGGACGGCGAGAGGAACTCCAGGGTCGTGCCACCATTCCAAGAGTCCCCCAGATGTCTCAGTCCATTCCAGAGGAAACTCTTTTCCCTTCACTGGCTCGTCTTTCACGCCGAGGATCGACTCACACCAAAGTGGCACGTGGCACAGCCCTTTGGGAAAGCCTCATGGGAAAGCCTCGAGGGACAGCCTCGAGTGAAAGCCACAGATCCCTTGATCCACGTGACAGGAAGCGTGACACCACAGCTGCAGCTCGGGAGGAAACGCACGTGCATGCCCCCACTCGAGACGAGGCCTGACTCCCCTGGGGAGACTCAGAAGCACCCCAAGATCCATGGCAACACTGGAGAGGAATCCTCAGGTTCCGGCCCCGACTCCACACAAGGACTGAGGCCCCGGCATGGACGGGAGAGGAATCCCGAGAGGTCCCCTAGCAACTCGCATGGGGACTGGCCTTTCCTGAGGCCACCAGAGCGGGTCCCTCAGGTCCCCTTCGTAACTCGAGAAGACCTGCCGCAACTCGAGAAAATCCAGGAGGTTCTCCCCTCCAGGCGAGATGAGGCCCATTTCAGCTGAGGCGTCTCGAGGCTGATCACACCTCACCTCTGGAATTTCGAAAGGCTCCTTCACACCCTTGGTGCTAATCAAGAAGTTCCCCGACATACCCGTCTCCACTCGAGAGGAATCACGAGGGTCCCGCCCACATCCAGAGGAGCCCCGTTTCCGCCTCGTAGCTCGAGATGAGGGATCCTTTCCCTGCTTCGTCGGGAAAGAGTTCCCGGCGTTCCCGTCGCATCTGAAGAGGAGGCCCTCTCAACAGGAACGGCGAGAGGAACTCCAGGGTCGTGCCACCATTCCAAGAGTCCCCCAGATGTCTCAGTCCATTCCAGAGGAACCTCTTTCCCTTCACCGGCTCGTCTTTCACGCCGAGGATCGACTCACACCAAGGTGGCACGTGGCACAGCCCTGTGGGAAAGCCTCGTGGGAAAGCCTCGAGGGACAGCCTCGAAGGAAAGCCACAGATCCCTTGATCCACGTGACAGGAAGCGTGACACTACTGCTGCAGCTCGGGAGGAAAGCGCACGTGCATGCCCCCATTCGAGACGAGGCCTGACTCCCCTGGGGAGACTCAGAAGCACCCCAAGATCCATGGCAACACTGGAGAGGAATCCTCAGGTTCCGGCCCCGACTCCACACAAGGACTGAGGCGCCGGCATGGACGGGAGAGGAATCCCGAGAGGTCCCCTAGCAACTCGCATGGGGACTGGCCTTTCCTGAGGCCACCAGAGCGGGTCCCTGAGGTCCCCGTCGTAACTCGAGAAGACCTGCCGCAACTCGAGAAAATCCAGGAGGTTCTCCCCTCCAGGCGAGATGAGGCCCATTTCCGCTGAGGCGTCTCGAGGCTGATCACACCTCACCTCTGGAACTTCGAAAGGGTCCTTCACACCCTTGGGGCAAATCAAGAAGTTCCCCGACATACCCGTCTCCACTCGAGAGGAATCACGAGGGTCCCGCCCACATCCAGAGGAGCCCCGTTTCCGCCTCGTAGCTCGAGATGAGGGATCCTTTCCCCGCTTCGTCGGGAAAGAGTTCCCGGCGTTCCCGTCGCATCTCAAGAGGAGGCCCTCTCAACAGGGACGGCGAGAGGAACTCCAGGGTCGTGCCACCATTCCAAGAGTCCCCCAGATGTCTCAGTCCATTCCAGAGGAACCTCTTTTCCCTTCACTGGCTCGTCTTTCACGCCGAGGATCGACTCACACCAAAGTGGCACGTGGCACAGCCCTGTGGGAAAGCCTCATGGGAAAGCCTCGAGGGACAGCCTCGAGGGAAAGCCACAGATCCCTTGATCCACGTGACAGGAAGCGTGACACTACAGCTGCAGCTCGGGAGGAAAGCGCACGTGCATGCCCCCACTCGAGACGAGGCCTGACTCCCCTGGGGAGACTCAGAAGCACCCCAAGATCCATGGCAACACTGGAGAGGAATCCTCAGGTTCCGGCCCCGACTCCACACAAGGACTGAGGCCCCGGCATGGACGGGAGAGGAATCCCGAGAGGTCCCCTAGCAACTCGCATGGGGACTGGCCTTTCCTGAGGCCACCAGAGCGGGTCCCTGAGGTCCCCGTCGTAACTCGAGAAGACCTGCCGCAACTCGAGAAAATCCAGGAGGTTCTCCCCTCCAGGCGAGATGAGGCCCATTTCCGCTGAGGCGTCTCGAGGCTGATCACACCTCCCCTCTGGAACTTCGAAAGGGTCCTTCACACCCTTGGGGCAAATCAAGAAGTTCCCCGACATACCCGTCTCCACTCGAGAGGAATCACGAGGGTCCCGCCCACATCCAGAGGAGCCCCGTTTCCGCCTCGTAGCTCGAGATGAGGGATCCTTTCCCCGCTTCGTCGGGAAAGAGTTCCCGGCGTTCCCGACGCATCTCAAGAGGAGGCCCTCTCAACAGGAACGGCGAGAGGAACTCCAGGGTCGTGCCACCATTCCAAGAGTCCCCCAGATGTCTCAGTCCATTCCAGAGGAACCTCTTTTCCCTTCACTGGCTCGTCTTTCACGCCGAAGATCGACTCACACCAAAGTGGCACGTGGCACAGCTCTGTGGGAAAGCCTCATGGGAAAGCCTCGAGGGACAGCCTCGAGGGAAAGCCACAGATCCCTTGATCCACGTGACAGGAAGGGTGACACCACAGCTACAGCTCGGGAGGAAAGCGCACGTGCATGCCCCCACTCGAGACGAGGCCTGACTCCCCTGGGTAGACTCAGAAGCACCCCAAGATCCATGGCAACACTGGAGAGGAATCCTCAGGTTCCGGCCCCGACTCCACACAAGGACTGAGGCCCCGGCATAGACGGGAGAGGAATCCCGAGAGGTCCCCTAGCAACTCGCATGGGGACTGGCCTTTCCTGAGGCCACCAGAGCGGGTCCCTCAGGTCCCCTTCGTAACTCGAGAAGACCTGCCGCAACTCGAGAAAATCCAGGAGGTTCTCCCCTCCAGGCGAGATGAGGCCCATTTCCGCTGAGGCGTCTCGAGGCTGATCACACCTCCCCTCTGGAACTTCGAAAGGGTCCTTCACACCCTTGGTGCAAATCAAGAAGTTCCCCGACATACCCGTCTCCACTCGAGAGGAATCACGAGGGTCCCGCCCACATCCAGAGGAGCCCCGTTTCCGCCTCGTAGCTCGAGATGAGGGATCCTTTCCCTGCTTCGTCGGGAAAGAGTTCCCGGCGTTCCCGTCGCATCTGAAGAGGAGGCCCTCTCAACAGGAACGGCGAGAGGAACTCCAGGGTCGTGCCACCATTCCAAGAGTCCCCCAGATGTCTCAGTCCATTCCAGAGGAACCTCTTTCCCTTCACCGGCTCGTCTTTCACGCCGAGGATCGACTCACACCAAGGTGGCACGTGGCACAGCCCTGTGGGAAAGCCTCGTGGGAAAGCCTCGAGGGACAGCCTCGAAGGAAAGCCACAGATCCCTTGATCCACGTGACAGGAAGCGTGACACTACTGCTGCAGCTCGGGAGGAAAGCGCACGTGCATGCCCCTATTCGAGACGAGGCCTGACTCCCCTGGGGAGACTCAGAAGCACCCCAAGATCCATGGCAACACTGGAGAGGAATCCTCAGGTTCCGGCCCCGACTCCACACAAGGACTGAGGCGCCGGCATGTACGGGAGAGGAATCCCGAGAGGTCCCCTAGCAACTCGCATGGGGACTGGCCTTTCCTGAGGCCACCAGAGCGGGTCCCTGAGGTCCCCGTCGTAACTCGAGAAGACCTACCGCAACTCGAGAAAATCCAGGAGGTTCTCCCCTCCAGGCGAGATGAGGCCCATTTCCGCTGAGGCGTCTCGAGGCTGATCACACCTCACCTCTGGAACTTCCAAAGGGTCCTTCACACCCTTGGGGCAAATCAAGAAGTTCCCCGACATACCCGTCTCCACTCGAGAGGAATCACGAGGGTCCCGCCCACATCCAGAGGAGCCCCGTTTCCGCCTCGTAGCTCGAGATGAGGGATCCTTTCCCCGCTTCGTCGGGAAAGAGTTCCCGGCGTTCCCGTCGCATCTCAAGAGGAGGCCCTCTCAACAGGGACGGCGAGAGGAACTCCAGGGTCGTGCCACCATTCCAAGAGTCCCCCAGATGTCTCAGTCCATTCCAGAGGAACCTCTTTTCCCTTCACTGGCTCGTCTTTCACGCCGAGGATCGGCTCACACCAAAGTGGCACGTGGCACAGCCCTGTGGGAAAGCCTCATGGGAAAGCCTCGAGGGACAGCCTCGAGGGAAAGCCACAGATCCCTTGATCCACGTGACAGGAAGTGTGACACTACAGCTGCAGCTCGGGAGGAAAGCGCACGTGCATGCCCCCACTCGAGACGAGGCCTGACTCCCCTGGGGAGACTCAGAAGCACCCCAAGATCCATGGCAACACTGGAGAGGAAACCTCACGTTCCGGCCCCGACTCCACACAAGGACTGAGGCCCCGGCATGGACGGGAGAGGAATCCCGAGAGGTCCCCTAGCAACTCGCATGGGGACTGGCCTTTCCTGAGGCCACCAGAGCGGGTCCCTGAGGTCCCCGTCGTAACTCGAGAAGACCTGCCGCAACTCGAGAAAATCCAGGAGGTTCTCCCCTCCAGGCGAGATGAGGCCCATTTCCGCTGAGGCGTCTCGAGGCTGATCACACCTCACCTCTGGAACTTCGAAAGGGTCCTTCACACCCTTGGTGCAAATCAAGAAGTTCCCCGACATACCCGTCTCCACTCGAGAGGAATCACGAGGGTCCCGCCCACATCCAGAGGAGCCCCGTTTCCGCCTCGTAGCTCGAGATGAGGGATCCTTTCCCCGCTTTGTCGGGAAAGAGTTCCCGGCGTTCCCGACGCATCTCAAGAGGAGGCCCTCTCAACAGGAACGGCGAGAGGAACTCCAGGGTCGTGCCACCATTCCAAGAGTCCCCCAGATGTCTCAGTCCATTCCAGAGGAACCTCTTTTCCCTTCACTGGCTCGTCTTTCACGCCGAAGATCGACTCACACCAAAGTGGCACGTGGCACAGCTCTGTGGGAAAGGCTCATGGGAAAGCCTCGAGGGACAGCCTCGAGGGAAAGCCACAGATCCCTTGATCCACGTGACCGGAAGGGTGACACCACAGCTACAGCTCGGGAGGAAAGCGCACGTGCATGCCCCCACTCGAGACGAGGCCTGACTCCCCTGGGGAGACTCAGAAGCACCCCAAGATCCATGGCAACACTGGAGAGGAATCCTCAGGTTCCGGCCCCGACTCCACACAAGGACTGAGGCCCTGGCATAGACGGGAGAGGAATCCCGAGAGGTCCCCTAGCAACTCGCATGGGGACTGGCCTTTCCTGAGGCCACCAGAGCGGGTCCCTGAGGTCCCCTTCGTAACTCGAGAAGACCTGCCGCAACTCGAGAAAATCCAGGAGGTTCTCCCCTCCAGGCGAGATGAGGCCCATTTCCGCTGAGGCGTCTCGAGGCTGATCACACCTCACCTCTGGAACTTCGAAAGGGTCCTTCACACCCTTGGAGCAAATCAAGAAGTTCCCCGACATACCCGTCTCCACTCGAGAGGAATCACGAGGGTCCCGCCCACATCCAGAGGAGCCCCGTTTCCGCCTCGTAGCTCGAGATGAGGGATCCTTTCCCTGCTTCGTAGGGAAAGAGTTCCCGGCGTTCCCGTCGCATCTGAAGAGGAGGCCCTCTCAACAGGAACGGCGAGAGGAACTCCAGGGTCGTGCCACCATTCCAAGAGTCCCCCAGATGTCTCAGTCCATTCCAGAGGAACCTCTTTCCCTTCACCGGCTCGTCTTTCACGCCGAGGATCGACTCACACCAAGGTGGCACGTGGCACAGCCCTGTGGGAAAGCCTCGTGGGAAAGCCTCGAGGGACAGCCTCGAAGGAAAGCCACAGATCCCTTGATCCACGTGACAGGAAGCGTGACACTACTGCTGCAGCTCGGGAGGAAAGGGCACGTGCATGCCCCCACTCGAGACGAGGCCTGACTCCCCTGGGGAGACTCAGAAGCACCCCAAGATCCAAGGCAACACTGGAGAGGAATCCTCAGGTTCCGGCCCCGACTCCACACAAGGACTGAGGCGCCGGCATGGACGGGAGAGGAATCCCGAGAGGTCCCCTAGCAACTCGCATGGGGACTGGCCTTTCCTGAGGCCACCAGAGCGGGTCCCTGAGGTCCCCGTCGTAACTCGAGAAGACCTGCCGCAACTCGAGAAAATCCAGGAGGTTCTCCCCTCCAGGCGAGAGGAGGCCCATTTCCGCTGAGGCGTCTCGAGGCTGATCACACCTCACCTCTGGAACTTAGAAAGGGTCCTTCACACCCTTGGTGCAAATCAAGAAGTTCCCCGACCTAGCCGTCTCCACTCGAGAGGAATCACGAGGGTCCCGCCCACATCCAGAGGAGCCCCGTTTCCGCCTCGTAGCTCGAGATGAGGGATCCTTTCCCCGCTTCATCGGGAAAGAGTTCCCGGCGTTCCCGTCGCATCTCAAGAGGAGGCCCTCTCAACAGGGACGGCGAGAGGAACTCCAGGGTCGTGCCACCATTCCAAGAGTCCCCCAGATGTCTCAGTCCATTCCAGAGGAACCTCTTTTCCCTTCACTGGCTCGTCTTTCACGCCGAGGATCGACTCACACCAAAGTGGCACGAGGCACAGCCCTGTGGGAAAGCCTCATGGGAAAGCCTCGAGGGACAGCCTCGAGGGAAAGCCACAGATCCCTTGATCCACGTGACAGGAAGCGTGACACTACAGCTGCAGCTCGGGAGGAAAGCGCACGTGCATGCCCCCACTCGAGACGAGGCCTGACTCCCCTGGGGAGACTCAGAAGCACCCCAAGATCCATGGCAACACTGGAGAGGAATCCTCAGGTTCCGGACCCGACTCCACACAAGGACTGAGGCCCCGGCATGGACGGGAGAGGAATCCCGAGAGGTCCCCTAGCAACTCGCATGGGGACTGGCCTTTCCTGAGGCCACCAGAGCGGGTCCCTGAGGTCCCCTTCGTAACTCGAGAAGACCTGCCGCAACTCGAGAAAATCCAGGAGGTTCTCCCCTCCAGGCGAGAGGAGGCCCATTTCCGCTGAGGCGTCTCGAGGCTGATCACACCTCACCTCTGGAACTTCGAAAGGGTCCTTCACACCCTTGGTGCAAATCAAGAAGTTCCCCGACATACCCGTCTCCACTCGACAGGAATCACGAGGGTCCCGCCCATATCCAGAGGAGCCCCGTTTCCGCCTCGTAGCTCGAGATGAGGGATCCTTTCCCTGCTTCGTCGGGAAAGAGTTCCCGGCGTTCCCGTCGCATCTCAAGAGGAGGCCCTCTCAACAGGAACGGCGAGAGGAACTCCAGGGTCGTGCCACCATTCCAAGAGTCCCCCAGATGTCTCAGTCCATTCCAGAGGAACCTCTTTTCCCTTCACCGGCTCGTCTTTCACGCCGAGGATCGACTCACACCAAGGTGGCACGTGGCACAGCCCTGTGGGAAAGCCTCGTGGGAAAGCCTCGAGGGACAGCCTCGAGGGAAAGCCACAGATCCCTTGATCCACGTGACAGGAAGCGTGACACTACTGCTGCAGCTCGGGAGGAAAGCGCACGTGCATGCCCCCACTCGAGACGAGGCCTGACTCCCCTGGGGAGACTCAGAAGCACCCCAAGATCCATGGCAACACTGGAGAGGAATCCTCACGTTCCGGCCCCGACTCCACACAAGGACTGAGGCCCCGGCATGGACGGGAGAGGAATCCCGAGAGGTCCCCTAGCAACTCGCATGGGGACTGGCCTTTCCTGAGGCCACCAGAGCGGGTCCCTGAGGTCCCCGTCGTAACTCGAGAAGACCTGCCGCAACTCGAGAAAATCCAGGAGGTTCTCCCCTCCAGGCGAGATGAGGCCCATTTCCGCTGAGGCGTCTCGAGGCTGATCACACCTCACCTCTGGAACTTCGAAAGGGTCCTTCACACCCTTGGTGCAAATCAAGAAGTTCCCCGACATACCCGTCTCCACTCGAGAGGAATCACGAGTGTCCCGCCCACATCCAGAGGAGCCCCGTTTCCGCCTCGTAGCTCGAGATGAGGGATCCTTTCCCTGCTTCGTCGGGAAAGAGTTCCCGGCGTTCCCGTCGCATCTGAAGAGGAGGCCCTCTCAACAGGAACGGCGAGAGGAACTCCAGGGTCGTGCCACCATTCCAAGAGTCCCCCAGATGTCTCAGTCCATTCCAGAGGAACCTCTTTCCCTTCACCGGCTCGTCTTTCACGCCGAGGATCGACTCACACCAAGGTGGCACGTGGCACAGCCCTGTGGGAAAGCCTCGTGGGAAAGCCTCGAGGGACAGCCTCGAAGGAAAGCCACAGATCCCTTGATCCACGTGACAGGAAGCGTGACACTACTGCTGCAGCTCGGGATGAAAGCGCACGTGCATGCCCCCATTCGAGACGACGCCTGACTCCACTGGGGAGACTCAGAAGCACCCCAAGATCCATGGCAACACTGGAGAGGAATCCTCAGTTTCCGGCCCCGACTCCACACAAGGACTGAGGCGCCGGCATGGACGGGAGAGGAATCCCGAGAGGTCCCCTAGCAACTCGCATGGGGACTGGCCTTTCCTGAGGCCACCAGAGCGGGTCCCTGAGGTCCCCGTCGTAACTCGAGAAGACCTGCCGCAACTCGAGAAAATCCAGGAGGTTCTCCCCTCCAGGCGAGATGAGGCCCATTTCCGCTGAGGCGTCTCGAGGCTGATCACACCTCACCTCTGGAACTTCGAAAGGGTCCTTCACACCCTTGGTGCAAATCAAGAAGTTCCCCGACCTAGCCGTCTCCACTCGAGAGGAATCACGAGGGTCCCGCCCACATCCAGAGGAGCCCCGTTTCCGCCTCGTAGCTCGAGATGAGGGATCCTTTCCCCGCTTCATCGGGAAAGAGTTCCCGGCGTTCCCGTCGCATCTGAAGAGGAGGCCCTCTCAACAGGGACGGCGAGAGGAACTCCAGGGTCGTGCCACCATTCCAAGAGTCCCCCAGATGTCTCAGTCCATTCCAGAGGAACCTCTTTTCCCTTCACTGGCTCGTCTTTCACGCCGAGGATCGACTCACACCAAAGTGGCACGAGGCACAGCCCTGTGGGAAAGCCTCATGGGAAAGCCTCGAGGGACAGCCTCGAGGGAAAGCCACAGATCCCTTGATCCACGTGACAGGAAGCGTGACACTACAGCTGCAGCTCGGGAGGAAAGCGCACGTGCATGCCCCCACTCGAGACGAGGCCTGACTCCCCTGGGGAGACTCAGAAGCACCCCAAGATCCATGGCAACACTGGAGAGGAATCCTCAGGTTCCGGCCCCGACTCCACACAAGGACTGAGGCCCCGGCATGGACGGGAGAGGAATCCCGAGAGGTCCCCTAGCAACTCGCATGGGGACTGGCCTTTCCTGAGGCCACCAGAGCGGGTCCCTGAGGTCCCCTTCGTAACTCGAGAAGACCTGCCGCAACTCGAGAAAATCCAGGAGGTTCTCCCCTCCAGGCGAGATGAGGCCCATTTCCGCTGAGGCGTCTCGAGGCTGATCACACCTCACCTCTGGAACTTCGAAAGGGTCCTTCACACCCTTGGTGCAAATCAAGAAGTTCCCCGACATACCCGTCTCCACTCGAGAGGAATCACGAGGGTCCCGCCCACATCCAGAGGAGCCCCGTTTCCGCCTCGTAGCTCGAGATGAGGGATCCTTTCCCCGCTTCGTCGGGAAAGAGTTCCCGGCGTTCCCGACGCATCTCAAGAGGAGGCCCTCTCAACAGGAACGGCGAGAGGAACTCCAGGGTCGTGCCACCATTCCAAGAGTCCCCCAGATGTCTCAGTCCATTCCAGAGGAACCTCTTTTCCCTTCACTGGCTCGTCTTTCACGCCGAAGATCGACTCACACCAAAGTGGCACGTGGCACAGCTCTGTGGGAAAGCCTCATGGGAAAGCCTCGAGGGACAGCCTCGAGGGAAAGCCACAGATCCCTTGATCCACGTGACAGGAAGGGTGACACCTCAGCTACAGCTCGGGAGGAAAGCGCACGTGCATGCCCCCACTCGAGACGAGGCCTGACTCCCCTGGGGAGACTCAGAAGCACCCCAAGATCCATGGCAACACTGGAGAGGAATCCTCAGGTTCCGGCCCCGACTCCACACAAGGACTGAGGCCCTGGCATAGACGGGAGAGGAATCCCGAGAGGTCCCCTAGCAACTCGCATGGGGACTGGCCTTTCCTGAGGCCACCAGAGCGGGTCCCTCAGGTCCCCTTCGTAACTCGAGAAGACCTGCCGCAACTCGAGAAAATCCAGGAGGTTCTCCCCTCCAGGCGAGATGAGGCCCATTTCCGCTGAGGCGTCTCGAGGCTGATCACACCTCACCTCTGGAACTTCGAAAGGGTCCTTCACACCCTTGGAGCAAATCAAGAAGTTCCCCGACACACCCGTCTCCACTCGAGAGGAATCACGAGGGTCCCGCCCACATCCAGAGGAGCCCCGTTTCCGCCTCGTAGCTCGAGATGAGGGATCCTTTCCCTGCTTCGTCGGGAAAGAGTTCCCGGCGTTCCCGTCGCATCTGAAGAGGAGGCCCTCTCAACAGGAACGGCGAGAGGAACTCCAGGGTCGTGCCACCATTCCAAGAGTCCCCCAGATGTCTCAGTCCATTCCAGAGGAACCTCTTTCCCTTCACCGGATCGTCTTTCACGCCGAGGATCGACTCACACCAAGGTGGCACGTGGCACAGCCCTGTGGGAAAGCCTCGTGGTAAAGCCTCGAGGGACAGCCTCGAAGGAAAGCCACAGATCCCTTGATCCACGTGACAGGAAGCGTGACACTACTGCTGCAGCTCGGGAGGAAAGCGCACGTGCATGCCCCCACTCGAGACGAGGCCTGACTCCCCTGGGGAGACTCAGAAGCACCCCAAGATCCATGGCAACACTGGAGAGGAATCCTCAGGTTCCGGCCCCGACTCCACACAAGGACTGAGGCCCCGGCATGGACGGGAGAGGAATCCCGAGAGGTCACCTAGCAACTCGCATGGGGACTGGCCTTTCCTGAGGCCACCAGAGCGGGTCCCTGAGGTCCCCGTCGTAACTCGAGAAGACCTGCCGCAACTCGAGAAAATCCAGGAGGTTCTCCCCTCCAGGCGAGAGGAGGCCCATTTCCGCTGAGGCGTCTCGAGGCTGATCACACCTCACCTCTGGAACTTCGAAAGGGTCCTTCACACCCTTGGTGCAAATCAAGAAGTTCCCCGACCTAGCCGTCTCCACTCGAGAGGAATCACGAGGGTCCCGCCCACATCCAGAGGAGCCCCGTTTCCGCCTCGTAGCTCGAGATGAGGGATCCTTTCCCCGCTTCATCGGGAAAGAGTTCCCGGCGTTCTCGTCGCATCTCAAGAGGAGGCCCTCTCAACAGGGACGGCGAGAGGAACTCCAGGGTCGTGCCACCATTCCAAGAGTCCCCCAGATGTCTCAGTCCATTCCAGAGGAACCTCTTTTCCCTTCACTGGCTCGTCTTTCACGCCGAGGATCGACTCACACCAAAGTGGCACGAGGCACAGCCCTGTGGGAAAGCCTCATGGGAAAGCCTCGAGGGACAGCCTCGAGGGAAAGCCACAGATCCCTTGATCCACGTGACAGGAAGCGTGACACTACAGCTGCAGCTCGGGAGGGAAGCGCACGTGCATGCCCCCACTCGAGACGAGGCCTGACTCCCCTGGGGAGACTCAGAAGCACCCCAAGATCCATGGCAACACTGGAGAGGAATCCTCAGGTTCCGGCCCCGACTCCACACAAGGACTGAGGCCCCGGCATGGACGGGAGAGGAATCCCGAGAGGTCCCCTAGCAACTCGCATGGGGACTGGCCTTTCCTGAGGCCACCAGAGCGGGTCCCTGAGGTCCCCTTCGTAACTCGAGAAGACCTGCCGCAACTCGAGAAAATCCAGGAGGTTCTCCCCTCCAGGCGAGATGAGGCCCATTTCCGCTGAGGCGTCTCGAGGCTGATCACACCTCACCTCTGGAACTTCGAAAGGGTCCTTCACACCCTTGGTGCAAATCAAGAAGTTCCCCGACATACCCGTCTCCACTCGACAGGAATCACGAGGGTCCCGCCCATATCCAGAGGAGCCCCGTTTCCGCCTCGTAGCTCGAGATGAGGGATCCTTTCCCTGCTTCGTCAGGAAAGAGTTCCCGGCGTTCCCGTCGCATCTCAAGAGGAGGCCCTCTCAACAGGAACGGCGAGAGGAACTCCAGGGTCGTGCCACCATTCCAAGAGTCCCCCAGATGTCTCAGTCCATTCCAGAGGAACCTCTTTTCCCTTCACCGGCTCGTCTTTCACGCCGAGGATCGACTCACACCAAGGTGGCACGTGGCACAGCCCTGTGGGAAAGCCTCGTGGGAAAGCCTCGAGGGACAGCCTCGAGGGAAAGCCACAGATCCCTTGATCCACGTGACAGGAAGCGTGACACTACTGCTGCAGCTCGGGAGGAAAGCGCACGTGCAGGCCCCCACTCGAGACGAGGCCTGACTCCCCTGGGGAGACTCAGAAGCACCCCAAGATACATGGCAACACTGGAGAGGAATCCTCAGGTTCCGGCCCCGACTCCACACAAGGACTGAGGCGCCGGCATGGACGGGAGAGGAATTCCGAGAGGTCCCCTAGCAACTCGCATGGGGACTGGCCTTTCCTGAGGCCACCAGAGCGGGTCCCTGAGGTCCCCGTCGTAACTCGAGAAGACCTGCCGCAACTCGAGAAAATCCAGGAGGTTCTCCCCTCCAGGCGAGATGAGGCCCATTTCCGCTGAGGCGTCTCGAGGCTGATCACACCTCACCTCTGGAACTTCGAAAGGGTCCTTCACACCCTTGGTGCAAATCAAGAAGTTCCCCGACATACCCGTCTCCACTCGAGAGGAATCACGAGGGTCCCGCCCACATCCAGAGGAGCCCCGTTTCCGCCTCGTAGCTCGAGATGAGGGATCCTTTCCCTGCTTCGTCGGGAAAGAGTTCCCGGCGTTCCCGTCGCATCTCAAGAGGAGGCCCTCTCAACAGGAACGGCGAGAGGAACTCCAGGGTCGGGCCACCATTCCAAGAGTCCCCCAGATGTCTCAGTCCATTCCAGAGGAACCTCTTTCCCTTCACCGGCTCGTCTTTCACGCCGAGGATCGACTCACACCAAGGTGGCACGTGGCACAGCCCTGTGGGAAAGCCTCGTGGGAAAGCCTCGAGGGACAGCCTCGAAGGAAAGCCACAGATCCCTTGATCCACGTGACAGGAAGCGTGACACTACTGCTGCAGCTCGGGAGGAAAGCGCACGTGCATGCCCCCATTCGAGACGAGGCCTGACTCCCCTGGGGAGACTCAGAAGCACCCCAAGATCCATGGCAACACTGGAGAGGAATCCTCAGGTTCCGGCCCCGACTCCACACAAGGACTGAGGCGCCGGCATGGACGGGAGAGGAATCCCGAGAGGTCCCCTAGCAACTCGCATGGGGACTGGCCTTTCCTGAGGCCACCAGAGCGGGTCCCTGAGGTCCCCGTCGTAACTCGAGAAGACCTGCCGCAACTCGAGAAAATCCAGGAGGTTCTCCCCTCCAGGCGAGATGAGGCCCATTTCCGCTGAGGCGTCTCGAGGCTGATCACACGTCACCTCTGGAACTTCGAAAGGGTCCTTCACACCCTTGGTGCAAATCAAGAAGTTCCCCGACATACCCGTCTCCACTCGAGAGGAATCACGAGGGTCCCGCCCACATCCAGAGGAGCCCCGTTTCCGCCTCGTAGCTCGAGATGAGGGATCCTTTCCCCGTTTCGTCGGGAAAGAGTTCCCGGCGTTCCCGACGCATCTCAAGAGGAGGCCCTCTCAACAGGAACGGCGAGAGGAACTCCAGGGTCGTGTCACCATTCCAAGAGTCCCCCAGATGTCTCAGTCCATTCCAGAGGAACCTCTTTTCCCTTCACTGGCTCGCCTTTCACGCCGAAGATCGACTCACAGCAAAGTGGCACGTGGCACAGCCCTGTGGGAAAGCCTCATGGGAAAGCCTCGAGGGACAGCCTCGAAGGAAAGCCACAGACCCTTGATCCACGTGACAGGAAGCGTGACACTACTGCTGCAGCTCGGGAGGAAAGCGCACGTGCATGCCCCCATTCGAGACGAGGCCTGACTCCCCTGGGGAGACTCAGAAGCACCCCAAGATACATGGCAACACTGGAGAGGAATCCTCAGGTTCCGGCCCCGACTCCACACAAGGACTGAGGCGCCGGCATGGACGGGAGAGGAATTCCGAGAGGTCCCCTAGCAACTCGCATGGGGACTGGCCTTTCCTGAGGCCACCAGAGCGGGTCCCTGAGGTCCCCGTCGTAACTCGAGAAGACCTGCCGCAACTCGAGAAAATCCAGGAGGTTCTCCCCTCCAGGCGAGATGAGGCCCATTTCCGCTGAGGCGTCTCGAGGTTGATCACACCTCACCTCTGGAACTTCGAAAGGGTCCTTCACACCCTTGGGGCAAATCAAGAAGTTCCCCGACATACCCGTCTCCACTCGAGAGGAATCACGAGGGTCCCGCCCACATCCAGAGGAGCCCCGTTTCCGCCTCGTAGCTCGAGATGAGGGATCCTTTCCCCGCTTCGTCGGGAAAGAGTTCCCGGCGTTCCCGTCGCATCTCAAGTGGAGGCCCTCTCAACAGGGACGGCGAGAGGAACTCCAGGGTCGTGCCACCATTCCAAGAGTCCCCCAGATGTCTCAGTCCATTCCAGAGGAACCTCTTTTCCCTTCATTGGCTCGTCTTTCACGCCGAGGATCGACTCACACCAAAGTGGCACGAGGCACAGCCCTGTGGGAAAGCCTCATGGGAAAGCCTCGAGAGACAGCCTCGAGGGAAAGCCACAGATCCCTTGATCCACGTGACAGGAAGCGTGACACTACAGCTGCAGCTCGGGAGGAAAGCGCACGTGCATGCCCCCACTCGAGACGAGGCCTGACTCCCCTGGGGAGACTCAGAAGCACCCCAAGATCCATGGCAACACTGGAGAGGAATCCTCAGGTTCCGGCCCCGACTCCACACAAGGACTGAGGCCCCGGCATGGACGGGAGAGGAATCCCGAGAGGTCCCCTAGCAACTCGCATGGGGACTGGCCTTTCCTGAGGCCACCAGAGCGGGTCCCTGAGGTCCCCTTCGTAACTCGAGAAGACCTGCCGCAACTCGAGAAAATCCAGGAGGTTCTCCCCTCCAGGCGAGATGAGGCCCATTTCCGCTGAGGCGTCTCGAGGCTGATCACACCTCACCTCTGGAACTTCGAAAGGGTCCTTCACACCCTTGGTGCAAATCAAGAAGTTCCCCGACATACCCGTCTCCACTCGACAGGAATCACGAGGGTCCCGCCCATATCCAGAGGAGCCCCGTTTCCGCCTCGTAGCTCGAGATGAGGGATCCTTTCCCTGCTTCGTCGGGAAAGAGTTCCCGGCGTTCCCGTCGCATCTCAAGAGGAGGCCCTCTCAACAGGAACGGCGAGAGGAACTCCAGGGTCGTGCCACCATTCCAAGAGTCCCCCAGATGTCTCAGTCCATTCCAGAGGAACCTCTTTTCCCTTCACCGGCTCGTCTTTCACGCCGAGGATCGACTCACACCAAGGTGGCACGTGGCACAGCCCTGTGGGAAAGCCTCGTGGGAAAGCCTCGAGGGACAGCCTCGAGGGAAAGCCACAGATCCCTTGATCCACGTGACAGGAAGCGTGACACTACTGCTGCAGCTCGGGAGGAAAGCGCACGTGCATGCCCCCACTCGAGACGAGGCCTGACTCCCCTGGGGAGACTCAGAAGCACCCCAAGATCCATGGCAACACTGGAGAGGAATCCTCAGGTTCCGGCCCCGACTCCACACAAGGACTGAGGCCCCGGCATGGACGGGAGAGGAATCCCGAGAGGTCCCCTAGCAACTCGCATGGGGACTGGCCTTTCCTGAGGCCACCAGAGCGGGTCCCTGAGGTCCCCGTCGTAACTCGAGAAGACCTGCCGCAACTCGAGAAAATCCAGGAGGTTCTCCCCTCCAGGCGAGATGAGGCCCATTTCCGCTGAGGCGTCTCGAGGCTGATCACACGTCACCTCTGGAACTTCGAAAGGGTCCTTCACACCCTTGGTGCAAATCAAGAAGTTCCCCGACATACCCGTCTCCACTCGAGAGGAATCACGAGGGTCCCGCCCACATCCAGAGGAGCCCCGTTTCCGCCTCGTAGCTCGAGATGAGGGATCCTTTCCCTGCTTCGTCGGGAAAGAGTTCCCGGCGTTCCCGTCGCATCTGAAGAGGAGGCCCTCTCAACAGGAACGGCGAGAGGAACTCCAGGGTCGTGCCACCATTCCAAGAGTCCCCCAGATGTCTCAGTCCATTCCAGAGGAACCTCTTTCCCTTCACCGGCTCGTCTTTCACGCCGAGGATCGACTCACACCAAGGTGGCACGTGGCACAGCCCTGTGGGAAAGCCTCGTGGGAAAGACTCGAGGGACAGCCTCGAAGGAAAGCCACAGATCCCTTGATCCACGTGACAGGAAGCGTGACACTACTGCTGCAGCTCCAGCTCGGGAGGAAAGCGCACGTGCATGCCCCCACTCGAGACGAGGCCTGACTCCCTGGGGAGACTCAGAAGCACCCCAAGATCCATGGCAACACTGGAGAGGAATCCTCAGGTTCCGGCCCCAACTCCACACAAGGACTGAGGCCCCGGCATGGACGGGAGAGGAATCCCGAGAGGTCCCCTAGCAACTCGCATGGGGACTGGCCTTTCCTGAGGCCACCAGAGTGGGTCCCTGAGGTCCCCGTCGTAACTCGAGAAGACCTGCCGCAACTCGAGAAAATCCAGGAGGTTCTCCCCTCCAGGCGAGATGAGGCCCATTTCCGCTGAGGCGTCTCGAGGCTGATCACACCTCACCTCTGGAACTTCGAAAGGGTCCTTCACACCCTTGGTGCAAATCAAGAAGTTCCCCGACATACCCGTCTCCACTCGAGAGGAATCACGAGGGTCCCGCCCACATCCAGAGGAGCCCCGTTTCCGCCTCGTAGCTCGAGATGAGGGATCCTTTCCCTGCTTCGTCGGGAAAGAGTTCCCGGCGTTCCCGTCGCATCTCAAGAGGAGGCCCTCTCAACAGGAACGGCGAGAGGAACTCCAGGGTCGTGCCACCATTCCAAGAGTCCCCCAGATGTCTCAGTCCATTCCAGAGGAAACTCTTTTCCCTTCACCGGCTCGTATTTCACGCCGAGGATCGACTCACACCAAGGTGGCACGTGGCACAGCCCTGTGGGAAAGCCTCGTGGGAAAGCCTCGAGGGACAGCCTCGAGGGAAAGCCACAGATCCCTTGATCCACGTGACAGGAAGCGTGACACTACTGCTGCAGCTCGGGAGGAAAGCGCACGTGCATGCCCCCACTCGAGACGAGGCCTGACTCCCCTGGGGAGACTCAGAAGCACCCCAAGATCCATGGCAACAATGGAGAGGAATCCTCACGTTCCGGCCCCGACTCCACACAAGGACTGAGGCCCCGGCATGGACGGGAGAGGAATCCCGAGAGGTCCCCTAGCAACTCGCATGGGGACTGGCCTTTCCTGAGGCCACCAGAGCGGGTCCCTGAGGTCCCCGTCGTAACTCGAGAAGACCTGCCGCAACTCGAGAAAATCCAGGAGGTTCTCCCCTCCAGGCGAGATGAGGCCCATTTCCGCTGAGGCGTCTCGAGGCTGATCACACCTCACCTCTGGAACTTCGAAAGGGTCCTTCACACCCTTGGTGCAAATCAAGAAGTTCCCCGACCTAGCCGTCTCCACTCGAGAGGAATCACGAGGGTCCCGCCCACATCCAGAGGAGCCCCGTTTCCGCCTCGTAGCTCGAGATGAGGGATCCTTTCCCTGCTTCGTCGGGAAAGAGTTCCCGGCGTTCCCGTCGCATCTCAAGAGGAGGCCCTCTCAACAGGAACGGCGAGAGGAACTCCAGGGTCGTGCCACCATTCCAAGAGTCCCCCAGATATCTCAGTCCATTCCAGAGGAACCTCTTTTCCCTTCACCGGCTCGTCTTTCACGCCGAGGATCGACTCACACCAAGGTGGCACGTGGCACAGCCCTGTGGGAAAGCCTCGTGGGAAAGCCTCGAGGGACAGCCTCGAGGGAAAGCCACAGATCCCTTGATCCACGTGACAGGAAGCGTGACACTTACTGCTGCAGCTCGGGAGGAAAGCGCACGTGCATGCCCCCACTCGAGACGAGGCCTGAGTCCCCTGGGGAGACTCAGAAGCACCCCAAGATCCATGGCAACACTGGAGAGGAATCCTCAGGTTCCGGCCCCGACTCCACACAAGGACTGAGGCCCCGGCATGGACGGGAGAGGAATCCCGAGAGGTCCCCTAGCAACTCGCATGGGGACTGGCCTTTCCTGAGGCCACCAGAGCGGGTCCCTGAGGTCCCCGTCGTAACTCGAGAAGACCTGCCGCAACTCGAGAAATCCAGGAGGTTCTCCCCTCCAGGCGAGATGAGGCCCATTTCCGCTGAGGCGTCTCGAGGCTGATCACACCTCCCTCTGTAACTTCGAAAGGGTCCTTCACACCGTTGGTGCAAATCAAGAAGTTCCCCGACATACCCGTCTCCACTCGAGAGGAATCACGAGGGTCCCGCCCACATCCAGAGGAGCCCCGTTTCCGCCTCGTAGCTCGAGATGAGGGATCCTTTCCCTGCTTCGTCGGGAAAGAGTTCCCGGCGTTCCCGTCGCATCTCAAGAGGAGGCCCTCTCAACAGGAACGGCGAGAGGAACTCCAGGGTCGTGCCACCATTCCAAGAGTCCCCCAGATGTCTCAGTCCATTCCAGAGGAACCTCTTTTCCCTTCACCGGCTCTTCTTTCACGCCGAGGATCGACTCACACCAAGGTGGCACGTGGCACAGCCCTGTGGAAAGCCTCGTGGGAAAGCCTCGAGGGACAGCCTCGAGGGAAAGCCACAGATCCCTTGATCCACGTGACAGGAAGCGTGACACTACTGCTGCAGCTCAGGAGGAAAGCGCACGTGCATGCCCCCACTCGAGACGAGGCCTGACTCCCCTGGGGAGACTCAGAAGCACCCCAAGATCCATGGCAACACTGGAGAGGAATCCTCAGGTTCCGGCCCCGACTTCACACAAGGACTGAGGCCCCGGCATGGACGGGAGAGGAATCCCGAGAGGTCCCCTAGCAACTCGCATGGGGACTGGCCTTTCCTGAGGCCACCAGAGCGGGTCCCTGAGGTCCCCGTCGTAACTCGAGAAGACCTGCCGCAACTCGAGAAAATCCAGGAGGTTCTCCCCTCCAGGCGAGATGAGGCCCATTTCCGCTGAGGCGTCTCGAGGCTGATCACACCTCACCTCTGGAACTTCGAAAGGGTCCTTCACACCCTTGGTGCAAATCAAGAAGTTCCCCGACCTAGCCGTCTCCACTCGAGAGGAATCACGAGGGTCCCGCCCACATCCAGAGGAGCCCCGTTTCCGCCTCGTAGCTGGAGATGAGGGATCCTTTCCCTGCTTCGTCGGGAAAGAGTTCCCGGCGTTCCCGTCGCATCTCAAGAGGAGGCCCTCTCAACAGGAACGGCGAGAGGAACTCCAGGGTCGTGCCACCATTCCAAGAGTCCCCCAGATGTCTCAGTCCATTCCAGAGGAACCTCTTTTCCCTTCACCGGCTCGTCTTTCACGCCGAGGATCGACTCACACCAAGGTGGCACGTGGCACAGCGCTGTAGGAAAGCCTCGTGGGAAAGCCTCGAGGGACAGCCTCGAGGGAAAGCCACAGATCCCTTGATCCACGTGACAGGAAGCGTGACACTACTGCTGCAGCTCGGGAGGAAAGCGCACGTGCATGCCCCCACTCGAGACGAGGCCTGACTCCCCTGGGGAGACTCAGAAGCACCCCAAGATCCATGGCAACACTGGAGAGGAATGCTCAGGTTCCGGCCCCGACTCCACACAAGGACTGAGGCCGCGGCATGGACGGGAGAGGAATCCCGAGAGATCCCCTAGCAACTCGCATGGGGACTGGCCTTTCCTGAGGCCACCAGAGCGGGTCCCTGAGGTCCCCGTCGTAACTCGAGAAGACCTGCCGCAACTCGAGAAAATCCAGGAGGTTCTCCCCTCCAGGCGAGATGAGGCCCATTTCCGCTGAGGCCTCTCGAAGCTGATCACACCTCACCTCTGGAACTTCGAAAGGCTCCTTCACACCCTTGGTGCAAATCAAGAAGTTCCCCGACATACCCGTCTCCACTCGAGAGGAATCACGAGGGTCCCGCCCACATCCAGAGGAGCCCCGTTTCCGCCTCGTAGCTCGAGATGTGGGATCCTTTCCCTGCTTCCTCGGGAAAGAGTTCCCGGCGTTCCCGTCGCATCTCAAGAGGAGGCCCTCTCAACAGGAACGGCGAGAGGAACTCCAGGGTCGTGCCACCATTCCAAGAGTCCCCCAGATGTCTCAGTCCATTCCAGAGGAACCTCTTTTCCCTTCACCGGCTCGTCTTTCACGCCGAGGATCGACTCATACCAAGGTGGCACGTGGCACAGCCCTGTGAGAAAGCCTCGTGGGAAAGCCTCGAGGGACAGCCTCGAGGGAAAGCCACAGATCCCTTGATCCACGTGACAGGAAGCATGACACTACTGCTGCAGCTCGGGAGGAAAACGCACGTGCATGCCCCCACTCGAGACGAGGCCTGACTCCCCTGGGGAGACTCAGAAGCACCCCAAGATCCATGGCAACACTGGAGAGGAATCCTCAGGTTCCGGCCCCGACTCCACACAAGGACTGAGGCCCCGGCATGGACGGGAGAGGAATCCCGAGAGGTCCCCTAGCAACTCGCATGGGGACTGGCCTTTCCTGAGGCCACCAGAGCCGGTCCCTGAGGTACCCGTCGTAACTCGAGAAGACCTGCCGCAACTCGAGAAAATCCAGGAGGTTCTCCCCTCCAGGCGAGATGAGGCCCATTTCCGCTGAGGCGTCTCGAGGCTGATCACACCTCCCTCTGTAACTTCGAAAGGGTCCTTCACACCCTTGGTGCAAATCAAGAAGTTCCCCGACATACCTGTCTCCACTCGAGAGGAATCACGAGGGTCCCGCCCACATCCAGAGGAGCCCCGTTTCCGCCTCGTAGCTGGAGATGAGGGATCCTTTCCCTGCTTCGTCGGGAAAGAGTTCCCGGCGTTCCCGTCGCATCTCAAGAGGAGGCCCTCTCAACAGGAACGGCGAGAGGAACTCCAGGGTCGTGCCACCATTCCAAGAGTCCCCCAGATGTCTCAGTCCATTCCAGAGGAACCTCTTTTCCCTTCACCGGCTCGTCTTTCACGCCGAGGATCGACTCACACCAAGGTGGCACGTGGCACAGCCCTGTAGGAATGCCTCGTGGGAAAGCCTCGAGGGACAGCCTCGAGGGAAAGCCACAGATCCCTTGATCCACGTGACAGGAAGCGTGACACTACTGCTGCAGCTCGGGAGGAAAGCGCACGTGCATGCCCCCACTCGAGACGAGGCCTGACTCCCCTGGGGAGACTCAGAAGCACCCCAAGATCCATGGCAACACTGGAGAGGAATCCTCAGGTTCCGGCCCCGACTCCACACAAGGACTGAGGCCCCGGCCTGGACGGGAGAGGAATCCCGAGAGGTCCCCTAGCAACTCGCATGGGGACTGGCCTTTCCTGAGGCCACCAGAGCGGGTCCCTGAGGTCCCCGTCGTAACTCGAGAAGACCTGCCGCAACTCGAGAAAATCCAGGAGGTTCTCCCCTCCAGGCGAGATGAGGCCCATTTCCGCTGAGGCGTCTCGAGGCTGATCACACCTCCCCTCTGGAACTTCGAAAGGGTCCTTCACACCCTTGGTGCAAATCAAGAAGTTCCCCGACATACCCGTCTCCACTCGAGAGGAATCACGAGGGTCCCGCCCACATCCAGAGGAGCCCCATTTCCGCCTCGTAGCTCGAGATAAGGGATCCTTTCCCTGCTTCGTCGGGAAAGAGTTCCCGGCGTTCCCGTCGCATCTCAAGAGGAGGCCCTCTCAACAGGAACGGCGAGAGGAACTCCAGGGTCGTGCCACCATTCCAAGAGTCCCCCAGATGTCTCAGTCCATTCCAGAGGAACCTCTTTACCCTTCACCGGCTCGTCTTTCACGCCGAGGATCGACTCCCACCAAGGTGGCACGTGGCACAGCCCTGTGGGAAAGCCTCGTGGGAAAGCCTCGAGGGACAGCCTCGAGGGAAAGCCACAGATCCCTTGATCCACGTGACAGGAAGCGTGACACTACTGCTGCAGCTCGGGAGGAAAGCGCACGTGCATGCCCCCACTCGAGACGAGGCCTGACTCCCCTGGGGAGACTCAGAAGCACCCCAAGATCCATGGCAACACTGGAGAGGAATCCTCACGTTCCGGCCCCGACTCCACACAAGGACTGAGGCCGCGGCATGGACGGGAGAGGAATCCTGAGAGATCCCCTAGCAACTCGCATGGGGACTGGCCTTTCCTGAGGCCACCAGAGCGGGTCCCTGAGGTCCCCGTCGTAACTCGAGAAGACCTGCCGCAACTCGAGAAAATCCAGGAGGTTCTCCCCTCCAGGCGAGATGAGGCCCATTTCCGCTGAGGCGTCTCGAGGCTGATCACACCTCACCTCTGGAACTTCGAAAGGGTCCTTCACACCGTTGGTGCAAATCAAGAAGTTCCCCGACATACCCGTCTCCACTCGAGAGGAATCACGAGGGTCCCGCCCACATCCAGAGGAGCCCCGTTTCCGCCTCGTAGCTCGAGATGTGGGATCCTTTCCCTGCTTCCTCGGGAAAGAGTTCCCGGCGTTCCCGTCGCATCTCAAGAGGAGGCCCTCTCAACAGGAACGGCGAGAGGAACTCCAGGGTCGTGCCACCATTCCAAGAGTCCCCCAGATGTCTCAGTCCATTCCAGAGGAACCTCTTTTCCCTTCACCGGCTCGTCTTTCACGCCGAGGATCGACTCATACCAAGGTGGCACGTGGCACAGCCCTGTGGGAAAGCCTCGTGGGAAAGCCTCGTGGGAAAGCCTCGAGGGACAGCCTCGAGGGAAAGCCACAGATCCCTTGATCCACGTGACAGGAAGCATGACACTGCTGCTGCAGCTCGGGAGGAAAGCGCACGTGCATGCCCCCACTCGAGACGAGGCCTGACTCCCCTGGGGAGACTCAGAAGCACCCCAAGATCCATGGCAACACTGGAGAGGAATCCTCAGGTTCCGGCCCCGACTCCACACAAGGACTGAGGCCCCGGCCTGGACGGGAGAGGAATCCCGAGAGGTCCCCTAGCAACTCGCATGGGGACTGGCCTTTCCTGAAGCCACCAGAGCGGGTCCCTGAGGTCCCCGTCGTAACTCGAGAAGACCTGCCGCAACTCGAGAAAATCCAGGAGGTTCTCCCCTCCAGGCGAGATGAGGCCCATTTCCGCTGAGGCGTCTCGAAGCTGATCACACCTCCCTCTGGAACTTCGAAAGGGTCCTTCACACCCTTGGTGCAAATCAAGAAGTTCCCCGACATACCCGTCTCCACTCGAGAGGAATCACGAGGGTCCCGCCCACATCCAGAGGAGCCCCGTTTCCGCCTCGTAGCTCGAGATGAGGGATCCTTTCCCTGCTTCGTCGGGAAAGAGTTCCCGGCGTTCCCGTCGCATCTCAAGAGGAGGCCCTCTCAACAGGAACGGCGAGAGGAACTCCAGGGTCGTGCCACCATTCCAAGAGTCCCCCAGATGTCTCAGTCCATTCCAGAGGAACCTCTTTTCCCTTCACCGGCTCGTCTTTCACGCCGAGGATCGACTCACACCAAGGTGGCACGTGGCACAGCCCTGTGGGAAAGCCTCGTGGGAAAGCCTCGAGGGACAGCCTCGAGGGAAAGCCACAGATCCCTTGATCCACGTGACAGGAAGCGTGACACTACTGCTGCAGCTCGGGAGGAAAGCGCACGTGCATGCCCCCACTCGAGACGAGGCCTGACTCCCCTGGGGAGACTCAGAAGCACCCCAAGATCCATGGCAACACTGGAGAGGAATCCTCAGGTTCCGGCCCCGACTTCACACAAGGACTGTGGCCCCGGCATGGACGGGAGAGGAATCCCGAGAGGTCCCCTAGCAACTCGCATGGGGACTGGCCTTTCCTGAGGCCAACAGAGCGGGTCCCTGAGGTCCCCGTCGTAACTCGAGAAGTCCTGCCGCAGCTCGAGAAAATCCAGGAGGTTCTCCCCTCCAGGCGAGATGAGGCCCATTTCCGCTGAGGCGTCTCGAGGCTGATCACACCTCACCTCTGGAACTTCGAAAGGGTCCTTCACACCCTTGGTGCAAATCAAGAAGTTCCCCGACATACCCGTCTCCACTCGAGAGGAATCACGAGGGTCCCGCCCACATCCAGACGAGCCCCGTTTCCGCCTCGTAGCTCGAGATGAGGGATCCTTTCCCTGCTTCGTCGGGAAAGATTTCCCGGCGTTCCCGTCGCATCTCAAGAGGAGGCCCTCTCAACAGGAACGGCGAGAGGAACTCCAGGGTCGTGCCACCATTCCAAGAGTCCCCCAGATGTCTCAGTCCATTCCAGAGGAACCTCTTTTCCCTTCACCGGCTCGTCTTTCACGCCGAGGATCGACTCACACCAAGGTGGCACGTGGCACAGAACTGTGGGAAAGCCTCGTGGGAAAGCCTCGAGGGACAGCCTCGAGGGAAAGCCACAGATCCCTTGATCCACGTGACAGGAAGCGTGACACTACTGCTGCAGCTCGGGAGGAAAGCGCACGTGCATGCCCCAACTCCAGAAGAGGCCTGATTCCCCTGGGGAGACTCAGAAGCACCCCAAGATCCATGGCAACACTGGAGAGGAATCCTCACGTTCCGGCCCCGACTCCACACAAGGACTGAGGCCCCGGCCTGGACGGGAGAGGAATCCCGAGAGGTCCCCTAGCAACTCGCATGGGGACTGGCCTTTCCTGAGGCCACCAGAGCGGGTCCCTGAGGTCCCCGTCGTAACTCGAGAAGACCTGCCGCAACTCGAGAAAATCCAGGAGGTTCTCCCCTCCAGGCGAGATGAGGCCCATTTCCGCTGAGGCGTCTCGAAGCTGATCACACCTCCCTCTGGAACTTCGAAAGGGTCCTTCACACCCTTGGTGCAAATCAAGAAGTTCCCCGACATACCCGTCTCCACTCGAGAGGAATCACGAGGGTCCCGCCCACATCCAGAGGAGCCCCGTTTCCGCCTCGTAGCTCGAGATGAGGGATCCTTTCCCTGCTTCGTCGGGAAAGAGTTCCCGGCGTTCCCGTCGCATCTCAAGAGGAGGCCCTCTCAACAGGAACGGCGAGAGGAACTCCAGGGTCGTGCCACCATTCCAAGAGTCCCCCAGATGTCTCAGTCCATTCCAGAGGAACCTCTTTTCCCTTCACCGGCTCGTCTTTCACGCCGAGGATCGACTCACACCAAGGTGGCACGTGGCACAGCCCTGTGGGAAAGCCTCGTGGGAAAGCCTCGAGGGACAGCCTCGAGGGAAAGCCACAGATCCCTTGATCCACGTGACAGGAAGCGTGACACTACTGCTGCAGCTCGGGAGGAAAGCGCACGTGCATGCCCCCACTCGAGACGAGGCCTGACTCCCCTGGGGAGACTCAGAAGCACCCCAAGATCCATGGCAACACTGGAGAGGAATCCTCAGGTTCCGGCCCCGACTCCACACAAGGACTGTGGCCCCGGCATGGACGGGAGAGGAATCCCGAGAGGTCCCCTAGCAACTCGCATGGGGACTGGCCTTTCCTGAGGCCAACAGAGCGGGTCCCTGAGGTCCCCGTCGTAACTCGAGAAGTCCTGCCGCAGCTCGAGAAAATCCAGGAGGTTCTCCCCTCCAGGCGAGATGAGGCCCATTTCCGCTGAGGCGTCTCGAGGCTGATCACACCTCACCTCTGGAACTTCGAAAGGGTCCTTCACACCCTTGGTGCAAATCAAGAAGTTCCCCGACATACCCGTCTCCACTCGAGAGGAATCACGAGGGTCCCGCCCACATCCAGACGAGCCCCGTTTCCGCCTCGTAGCTCGAGATGAGGGATCCTTTCCCTGCTTCGTCGGGAAAGATTTCCCGGCGTTCCCGTCGCATCTCAAGAGGAGGCCCTCTCAACAGGAACGGCGAGAGGAACTCCAGGGTCGTGCCACCATTCCAAGAGTCCCCCAGATGTCTCAGTCCATTCCAGAGGAACCTCTTTTCCCTTCACCGGCTCGTCTTTCACGCCGAGGATCGACTCACACCAAGGTGGCACGTGGCACAGAACTGTGGGAAAGCCTCGTGGGAAAGCCTCGAGGGACAGCCTCGAGGGAAAGCCACAGATCCCTTGATCCACGTGACAGGAAGCGTGACACTACTGCTGCAGCTCGGGAGGAAAGCGCACGTGCATGCCCCAACTCCAGAAGAGGCCTGACTCCCCTGGGGAGACTCAGAAGCACCCCAAGATCCATGGCAACACTGGAGAGGAATCCTCACGTTCCGGCCCCGACTCCACACAAGGACTGAGGCCCCGGCCTGGACGGGAGAGGAATCCCGAGAGGTCCCCTAGCAACTCGCATGGGGACTGGCCTTTCCTGAGGCCACCAGAGCGGGTCCCTGAGGTCCCCGTCATAACTCGAGAAGACCTGCCGCAACTCGAGAAAATCCAGGAGGTTCTCCCCTCCAGGCGAGATGAGGCCCATTTCCGCTGAGGCGTCTCGAGGCTGATCACACCTCACCTCTGGAACTTCGAAAGGGTCCTTCACACCCTTGGTGCAAATCAAGAAGTTCCCCGACATACCCGTCTCCACTCGAGAGGAATCACGAGGGTCCCGCCCACATCCAGAGGAGCCCCGTTTCCGCCTCGTAGCTCGAGATGAGGGATCCTTTCCCTGCTTCGTCGGGAAAGAGTTCCCGGCGTTCCCGTCGCATCTCAAGTGGAGGCCCTCTCAACAGGAACGGAGAGAGGAACTCCAGGGTCGTGCCACCATTCCAAGAGTCCCCCAGATGTCTCAGTCCATTCCAGAGGAACCTCTTTTCCCTTCACCGGCTCGTCTTTCGCGCCGAGGATCGACTCACACCAAGGTGGCACGTGGCACAGCCCTGTGGGAAAGCCTCGTGGGAAAGCCTCGAGGGACAGCCTCGAGGGAAAGCCACAGATCCCTTGATCCACGTGACAGGAAGCGTGACACTACTGCTGCAGCTCGGGAGGAAAGCGCACGTGCATGCCCCCACTCGAGACGAGGCCTGACTCCCCTGGGGAGACTCAGAAGCACCGCAAGATCCATGGCAACACTGGAGAGGAATCCTCAGGTTCCGGCCCCGACTCCACACAAGGACTGAGGCCCCGGCATGGATGGGAGAGGAATCCCGAGAGGTCCCCTAGCAACTCGCATGGGGACTGGCCTTTCCTGAGGCCACCAGAGCGGGTCCCTGAGGTCCCCGTCGTAACTCGAGAAGACCTGCCGCAACTCGAGAAAATCCAGGAGGTTTTCCCCTCCAGGCGAGATGAGGCCCATTTCCGCTGAGGCGTCTCGAGGCTGATCACACCTCCCCTCTGGAACTTCGAAAGGGTCCTTCACACCCTTGGTGCAAATCAAGAAGTTCCCCGACATACCCGTCTCCACTCGAGAGGAATCACGAGGGTCCCGCCCACATCCAGAGGAGCCCCGTTTCCGCCTCGTAGCTCGAGATGAGGGATCCTTTCCCTGCTTCGTCGGGAAAGAGTTCCCGGCGTTCCCGTCGCATCTCAAGAGGAGGCCCTCTCAACAGGAATGGCGAGAGGAACTCCAGGGTCGTGCCACCATTCCAAGAGTCCCCCAGATGTCTCAGTCCATTCCAGAGGAACCTCTTTTCCCTTCACCGGCTCGTCTTTCACGCCGAGGATCGACTCACACCAAAGTGGCACGTGGCACAGCCCTGTGGGAAAGCCTCGTGGGAAAGCCTCGAGGGACAGCCTCGAGGGAAAGCCACAGATCCCTTGATCCACGTGACAGGAAGCGTGACACTACTGCTGCAGCTCGGGAGGAAAGCGCACGTGCATGCCCCCACTCGAGACGAGGCCTGACTCCCCTGGGGAGACTCAGAAGCACCCCAAGATCCATGGCAACACTGGAGAGGAATCCTCAGGTTCCGGCCCCGACTCCACACAAGGACTGAGGCCCCGGCATGGACGGGAGAGGAATCCCGAGAGGTCCCCTAGCAACTCGCATGGGGACTGGCCTTTCCTGAGGCCACCAGAGCGGGTCCCTGAGGTCCCCGTCGTAACTCGAGAAGACCTGCCGCAACTCGAGAAAATCCAGGAGGTTCTCCCCTCCAGGCGAGATGAGGCCCATTTCCGCTGAGGCGTCTCGAGGCTGATCACACCTCACCTCTGGAACTTCGAAAGGGTCCTTCACACCCTTGCTGCAAATCAAGAAGTTCCCCGACATACCCGTCTCCACTCGAGAGGAATCACGAGGGTCCCGCCCACATCCAGACGAGCCCCGTTTCCGCCTCGTAGCTCGAGATGAGGGATCCTTTACCTGCTTCGTCGGGAAAGATTTCCCGGCGTTCCCGTCGCATCTCAAGAGGAGGCCCTCTCAACAGGAACGGCGAGAGGAACTCCAGGGTCGTGCCACCATTCCAAGAGTCCCCCAGATGTTTCAGTCCATTCCTGAGGAACCTCTTTTCCCTTCACCGGCTCGTCTTTCACGCCGAGGATCGACTCACACCAAGGTGGCACGTGGCACAGCCCTGTGGGAAAGCCTCGTGGGAAAGCCTCGAGGGACAGCCTCGAGGGAAAGCCACAGATCCCTTGATCCACGTGACAGGAAGCGTGACACTACTGCTGCAGCTCGGGAGGAAAGCGCACGTGCATGCCCCCACTCGAGACGAGGCCTGACTCCCCTGGGGAGTCTCAGAAGCACCCCAAGATCCATGGCAACACTGGAGAGGAATCCTCACGTTCCGGCCCCGACTCCACACAAGGACTGAGGCCCCGGCATGGACGGGAGAGGAATCCTGAGAGGTCCCCTAGCAACTCGCATGGGGACTGGCCTTTCCTGAGGCCACCAGAGCGGGTCCCTGAGGTCCCCGTCGTAACTCGAGAAGACCTGCCGCAACTCGAGAAAATCCAGGAGGTTCTCCCCTCCAGGCGAGATGAGGCCCATTTCCGCTGAGGCGTCTCGAGGCTGATCACACCTCACCTCTGGAACTTCGAAAGGATCCTTCACACCCTTGCTGCAAATCAAGAAGTTCCCCGACATACCCGTCTCCACTCGAGAGGAATCACGAGGGTCCCGCCCACATCCAGACGAGCCCCGTTTCCGCCTCGTAGCTCGAGATGAGGGATCCTTTCCCTGCTTCGTCGGGAAAGATTTCCCGGCGTTCCCGTCGCATCTCAAGAGGAGGCCCTCTCAACAGGAACGGCGAGAGGAACTCCAGGGTCGTGCCACCATTCCAAGAGTCCCCCAGATGTCTCAGTCCATTCCAGAGGAACCTCTTTTCCCTTCACCGGCTCGTCTTTCACGCCGAGGATCGACTCACACCAAGGTGGCACGTGGCACAGAACTGTGGGAAAGCCTCGTGGGAAAGCCTCGAGGGACAGCCTCGAGGGAAAGCCACAGATCCCTTGATCCACGTGACAGGAAGCGTGACACTACTGCTGCAGCTCGGGAGGAAAGCGCACGTGCATGCCCCCACTCCAGAAGAGGCCTGACTCCCCTGGGGAGACTCAGAAGCACCCCAAGATCCATGGCAACACTGGAGAGGAATCCTCACGTTCCGGCCCCAACTCCACACAAGGACTGAGGCCCCGGCCTGGACGGGAGAGCAATCCCGAGAGGTCCCCTAGCAACTCGCATGGGGACTGGCCTTTCCTGAGGCCACCAGAGCGGGTCCCTGAGGTCCCCGTCATAACTCGAGAAGACCTGCCGCAACTCGAGAAAATCCAGGAGGTTCTCCCCTCCAGGCGAGATGAGGCCCATTTCCGCTGAGGCGTCTCGAGCCTGATCACACCTCACCTCTGGAACTTCGAAAGGGTCCTTCACACCCTTGGTGCAAATCAAGAAGTTCCCCGACATACCCGTCTCCACTCGAGAGGAATCACGAGGGTCCCGCCCACATCCAGAGGAGCCCCGTTTCCGCCTCGTAGCTCGAGATGAGGGATCCTTTCCCTGCTTCGTCGGGAAAGAGTTCCCGGCGTTCCCGTCGCATCTCAAGTGGAGGCCCTCTCAACAGGAACGGAGAGAGGAACTCCAGGGTCGTGCCACCATTCCAAGAGTCCCCCAGATGTCTCAGTCCATTCCAGAGGAACCTCTTTTCCCTTCACCGGCTCGTCTTTCGCGCCGAGGATCGACTCACACCAAGGTGGCACGTGGCACAGCCCTGTGGGAAAGCCTCGTGGGAAAGCCTCGAGGGACAGCCTCGAGGGAAAGCCACAGATCCCTTGATCCACGTGACAGGAAGCGTGACACTACTGCTGCAGCTCGGGAGGAAAGCGCACGTGCATGCCCCCACTCGAGACGAGGCCTGACTCCCCTGGGGAGACTCAGAAGCACCCCAAGATCCATGGCAACACTGGAGAGGAATCCTCACGTTCCGGCCCCGACTCCACACAAGGACTGAGGCCCCGGCCTGGACGGGAGAGGAATCCCGAGAGGTCCCCTAGCAACTCGCATGGGGACTGGCCTTTCCTGAGGCCACCAGAGCGGGTCCCTGAGGTCCCCGTCGTAACTCGAGAAGACCTGCCGCAACTCGAGAAAATCCAGGAGGTTCTCCCCTCCAGGCGAGATGAGGCCCATTTCCGCTGAGGCGTCTCGAGGCTGATCACACCTCACCTCTGGAACTTCGAAAGGGTCCTTCACACCCTTGCTGCAAATCAAGAAGTTCCCCGACATACCCGTCTCCACTCGAGAGGAATCACGAGGGTCCCGCCCACATCCAGACGAGCCCCGTTTCCGCCTCGTAGCTCGAGATGAGGGATCCTTTCCCTGCTTCGTCGGGAAAGATTTCCCGGCGTTCCCGTCGCATCTCAAGAGGAGGCCCTCTCAACAGGAACGGCGAGAGGAACTCCAGGGTCGTGCCACCATTCCAAGAGTCCCCCAGATGTTTCAGTCCATTCCTGAGGAACCTCTTTTCCCTTCACCGGCTCGTCTTTCACGCCGAGGATCGACTCACACCAAGGTGGCACGTGGCACAGCCCTGTGGGAAAGCCTCGTGGGAAAGCCTCGAGGGACAGCCTCGAGGGAAAGCCACAGATCCCTTGATCCACGTGACAGGAAGCGTGACACTACTGCTGCAGCTCGGGAGGAAAGCGCACGTGCATGCCCCCACTCGAGACGAGGCCTGACTCCCCTGGGGAGACTCAGAAGCACCCCAAGATCCATGGCAACACTGGAGAGGAATCCTCACGTTCCGGCCCCGACTCCACACAAGGACTGAGGCCCCGGCCTGGATGGGAGAGGAATCCCGAGAGGTCCCCTAGCAACTCGCATGGGGACTGGCCTTTCCTGAGGCCACCAGAGCGGGTCCCTGAGGTCCCCGTCGTAACTCGAGAAGACCTGCCGCAACTCGAGAAAATCCAGGAGGTTCTCCCCTCCAGGCGAGATGAGGCCCATTTCCGCTGAGGCGTCTCGAGGCTGATCACACCTCCCCTCTGGAACTTCGAAAGGGTCCTTCACACCCTTGGTGCAAATCAAGAAGTTCCCCGACCTAGCCGTCTCCACTCGAGAGGAATCACGAGGGTCCCGCCCACATCCAGAGGAGCCCCGTTTCCGCCTCGTAGCTCGAGATGAGGGATCCTTTCCCTGCTTCGTCGGGAAAGAGTTCCCGGCGTTGCCGTCGCATCTTAAGAGGAGGCCCTCTCAACAGGAACGGCGAGAGGAACTCCAGGGTCGTGCCACCATTCCAAGAGTCCCCCAGATGTCTCAGTCCATTCCAGAGGAACCTCTTTTCCCTTCACCGGCTCGTCTTTCACGCCGAGGATCGACTCCCACCAAGGTGGCACGTGGCACAGCCCTGTGGGAAAGCCTCGTGGGAAAGCCTCGAGGGACAGCCTCGAGGAAAGCCACAGATCCCTTGATCCACGTGACAGGAAGCGTGACACTACTGCTGCAGCTCGGGAGGAAAGCGCACGTGCATGCCCCCACTCGAGACGAGGCCTGACTCCCCTGGTGAGACTCAGAAGCACCCCAAGATCCATGGCAACACTGGAGAGGAATCCTCACGTTCCGGCCCCGACTCCACACAAGGACTGAGGCCCCGGCCTGGTCGGGAGAGGAATCCCGAGAGGTCACCTAGCAACTCGCATGGGGACTGGCCTTTCCTGAGGCCACCAGAGCGGGTCCCTGAGATCCCCGTCGTAACTCGAGAAGACCTGCCGCAACTCGAGAAAATCCAGGAGGTTCTCCCCTCCAGGCGAGATGAGCCCCATTTCCACTGAGGCGTCTCGAGGCTGATCACACCTCACCTCTGGAACTTCGAAAGGGTCCTTCACACCCTTGGTGCAAATCAAGAAGTTCCCCGACATACCCGTCTCCACTCGAGAGGAATCACGAGGGTCCCGCCCACATCCAGAGGAGCCCCGTTTCGGCCTCGTACCTCGAGATGAGGGATCCTTTCCCTGCTTCGTCGGGAAAGATTTCCCGGCGTTCCCGTCGCATCTCAAGAGGAGGCCCTCTCAACAGGAACGGCGAGAGGAACTCCAGGGTCGTGCCACCATTCCAAGAGTCCCCCAGATGTCTCAGTCCATTCCAGAGGAACCTCTTTTCCCTTCACCGGCTCGTCTTTCACGCCGAGGATCGACTCACACCAAGGTGGCACGTGGCACAGCCCTGTGGGAAAGCCTCGTGGGAAAGCCTCGAGGGACAGCCTCGAGGGAAAGCCACAGATCCCTTGATCCACGTGACAGGAAGCGTGACACTACTGCTGCAGCTCGGGAGGAAAGCGCACGTGCATGCCCCCACTCGAGACGAGGCCTGACTCCTCTGGGGAGACTCAGAAGCACCCCAAGATCCATGGCAACACTGGAGAGGAATCCTCACGTTCCGGCCCCGACTCCACACAAGGACTGAGGCCCCGGCATGGACGGGAGAGGAATCCCGAGAGGTCCCCTAGCAACTCGCATGGGGACTGGCCTTTCCTGAGGCCACCAGAGCGGGTCCCTGAGGTCCCCGTCGTAACTCGAGAAGACCTGCCGCAACTCGAGAAAATCCAGGAGGTTCTCCCCTCCAGGCGAGATGAGGCCCATTTCCGCTGAGGCGTCTCGAGGCTGATCACACCTCACCTCTGGAACTTCGAAAGGGTCCTTCACACCCTTGGTGCAAATCAAGAAGTTCCCCGACATACCCGTCTCCACTCGAGAGGAATCACGAGGGTCCCGCCCACATCCAGAGGAGCCCCGTTTCCGCCTCGTAGCTCGAGATGAGGGATCCTTTCCCTGCTTCGTCGGGAAAGAGTTCCCGGTGTTCCCGCCGCATCTCAAGAGGAGGCCCTCTCAACAGGAACGGCGAGAGGAACTCCAGGGTCGTGCCACCATTCCAAGAGTCCCCCAGATGTCTCAGTCCATTCCAGAGGAACCTCTTTTCCCTTCACCGGCTCGTCTTTCACGCCGAGGATCGACTCCCACCAAGGTGGCACGTGGCACAGCCCTGTGGGAAAGCCTCGTGGGAAAGCCTCGAGGGACAGCCTCGAGGGAAAGCCACAGATCCCTTGATCCACGTGACAGGAAGCGTGACACTACTGCTGCAGCTCGGGAGAAAAGCGCACGTGCATGCCCCCATTCGAGACGAGGTCTGACTCCCCTGGGGAGACTCAGAAGCTCCCCAAGATCCATGGCAACACTGGAGAGGAATCCTCAGGTTCCGGCCCCGACTCCACACAAGGACTGAGGCCCCGGCATGGACGGGAGAGGAATCCCGAGAGGTCCCCTAGCAACTCGCATGGGGACTGGCCTTTCCTGAGGCCACCAGAGCGGGTCCCTGAGGTCCCCGTCGTAACTCGAGAAGACCTGCCGCAACTCGAGAAAATCCAGGAGGTTCTCCCCTCCAGGCGAGATGAGGGCCAGTGCCGCTGAGGCGTCTCGAGGCTGATCACACCTCCCCTCTGGAACTTCGAAAGAGTCCTTCACACCCTTGCTGCAAATCAAGAAGTTCCCCGACATACCCGTCTCCACTCGAGAGGAATCACGAGGGTCCCGCCCACATCCAGAGGAGCCCCGTTTCCGCCTCGTAGCTCGAGATGAGGGATCCTTTCCCTGCTTCGTCGGGAAAGAGTTCCCGGTGTTCCCGCCGCATCTCAAGAGGAGGCCCTCTCAACAGGAACGGCGAGAGGAACTCCAGGGTCGTGCCACCATTCCAAGAGTCCCCCAGATGTCTCAGTCCATTCCAGAGGAACCTCTTTTCCCTTCACCGGCTCGTCTTTCACGCCGAGGATCGACTCCCACCAAGGTGGCACGTGGCACAGCCCTGTGGGAAAGCCTCGTGGGAAAGCCTCGAGGGACAGCCTCGAGGGAAAGCCACAGATCCCTTGATCCACGTGACAGGAAGCGTGACACTACTGCTGCAGCTCGGGAGAAAAGCGCACGTGCATGCCCCCATTCGAGACGAGGTCTGACTCCCCTGGGGAGACTCAGAAGCTCCCCAAGATCCATGGCAACACTGGAGAGGAATCCTCAGGTTCCGGCCCCGACTCCACACAAGGACTGAGGCCCCGGCATGGACGGGAGAGGAATCCCGAGAGGTCCCCTAGCAACTCGCATGGGGACTGGCCTTTCCTGAGGCCACCAGAGCGGGTCCCTGAGGTCCCCGTCGTAACTCGAGAAGACCTGCCGCAACTCGAGAAAATCCAGGAGGTTCTCCCCTCCAGGCGAGATGAGGCCCAGTGCCGCTGAGGCGTCTCGAGGCTGATCACACCTCCCCTCTGGAACTTCGAAAGGGTCCTTCACACCCTTGCTGCAAATCAAGAAGTTCCCCGACATACCCGTCTCCACTCGAGAGGAATCACGAGGGTCCCGCCCACATCCAGACGAGCCCCGTTTCCGCCTCGTAGCTCGAGATGAGGGATCCTTTCCCTGCTTCGTCGGGAAAGAGTTCCCGGCGTTCCCGTCGCATCTCAAGAGGAGGCCCTCTCAACAGGAACGGCGAGAGGAACTCCAGGGTCGTGCCACCATTCCAAGAGTCCCCCAGATGTCTCAGTCCATTCCAGAGGAACCTCTTTTCCCTTCACCGGCTCGTCTTTCACGCCGAGGATCGACTCACACCAAGGTGGCACGTGGCACAGCCCTGTGGGAAAGCCTCGTGGGAAAGCCTCGAGGGACAGCCTCGAGGGAAAGCCACAGATCCCTTGATCCACGTGACAGGAAGCGTGACACTACTGCTGCAGCTCGGGAGGAAAGCGCACGTGCATGCCCCCACTCGAGACGAGGCCTGACTCCCCTGGGGAGACTCAGAAGCACCCCAAGATCCATGGCAACACTGGAGAGGAATCCTCAGGTTCCGGCCCCGACTCCACACAAGGACTGAGGCCCCGGCCTGGACGGGAGAGGAATCCCGAGAGGTCCCCTAGCAACTCGCATGGGGACTGGCCTTTTCTGAGGCCACCAGAGCGGGTCCCTGAGGTCCCCGTCGTAACTCGAGAAGACCTGCCGCAACTCGAGAAAATCCAGGAGGTTCTCCCCTCCAGGCGAGATGAGGCCCATTTCCGCTGAGGCGTCTCGAGGCTGATCACACCTCACCTGTGGAACTTCGAAAGGGTCCTTCACACCCTTGGTGCAAATCAAGAAGTTCCCCGACATACCCGTCTCCACTCGAGAGGAATCACGAGGGTCCATCCCACATCCAGACGAGCCCCGTTTCCGCCTCGTAGCTCGAGATGAGGGATCCTTTCCCTGCTTCGTCGGGAAAGAGTTCCCGGCATTTCCGCCGCATCTCAAGAGGAGGCCCTCTCAACAGGAACGGCGAGAGGAACTCCAGGGTCGTGCCACCATTCCAAGAGTCCCCCAGATGTCTCAGTCCATTCCAGAGGAACCTCTTTTCCCTTCACCGGCTCGTCTTTCACGCCGAGGATCGATTCCCACCAAGGTGGCACGTGGCACAGCCCTGTGGGAAAGCCTCGTGGGAAAGCCTCGAGGGACAGCCTCGAGGGAAAGCCACAGATCCCTTGATCCACGTGACAGGAAGCGTGACACTACTGCTGCAGCTCGGGAGAAAAGCGCACGTGCATGCCCCCATTCGAGACGAGGTCTGACTCCCCTGGGGAGACTCAGAAGCACCCCAAGATCCATGGCAACACTGGAGAGGAATCCTCAGGTTCCGGCCCCGACTCCACACAAGGACTGAGGCCCCGGCATGGACGAGAGAGGAATCCCGAGAGGTCCCCTAGCAACTCGCATGGGGACTGGCCTTTCCTGAGGCCACCAGAGCGGGTCCCTGAGGTCCCCGTCGTAACTCGAGAAGACCTGCCGCAACTCGAGAAAATCCAGGAGGTTCTCCCCTCCAGGCGAGATGAGGCCCAGTGCCGCTGAGGCGTCTCGAGGCTGATCACACCTCCCCTCTGGAACTTCGAAAGGGTCCTTCACACCCTTGCTGCAAATCAAGAAGTTCCCCGACATACCCGTCTCCACTCGAGAGGAATCACGAGGGTCCCGCCCACATCCAGACGAGCCCTGTTTCCGCCTCGTAGCTCGAGATCAGGGATCCTTTCCCTGCTTCGTCGGGAAAGATTTCCCGGCGTTCCCGTCGCATCTCAAGAGGAGGCCCTCTCAACAGGAACGGCGAGAGGAACTCCAGGGTCGTGCCACCATTCCAAGAGTCCCCTAGATGTCTCAGTCCATTCCAGAGGAACCTCTTTTCCCTTCACCGGCTCGTCTTTCACGCCGAGGATCGACTCACACCAAGGTGGCACGTGGCAGAGCCCTGTAGGAAAGCCTCGTGGGAAAGCCTCGAGGGACAGCCTCGAGGGAAAGCCACAGATACCTTGATCCACGTGACAGGAAGCGTGACACTACTGCTGCAGCTCGGGAGGAAAGCGCACGTGCATGCCCCCACTCGAGACGAGGCCTGACTCCCCTGGGGAGACTCAGAAGCACCCCAAGATCCATGGCAACACTGGAGAGGAATCCTCAGGTTACGGCCCCGACTCCACACAAGGACTGAGGCCCCGGCCTGGACGGGAGAGGAATCCCGAGAGGTCCCCTAGCAACTCGCATGGGGACTGGCCTTTCCTGAGGCCACCAGAGCGGGTCCCTGAGGTCCCCGTCGTAACTCGAGAAGACCTGCCGCAACTCGAGAAAATCCAGGAGGTTCTCCCCTCCAGGCGAGATGAGGCCCATTTCCGCTGAGGCGTCTCGAGGCTGATCACACCTCACCTCTGGAACTTCGAAAGGGTCCTTCACACCCTTGGTGCAAATCAAGAAGTTCCCCGACATACCCGTCTCCACTCGAGAGGAATCACGAGGGTCCCGCCCACATCCAGAGGAGCCCCGTTTCCGCCTCGTAGCTCGAGATGAGGGATCCTTTCCCTGCTTCGTCGGGAAAGAGTTCCCGGTGTTCCCGTCGCATCTCAAGAGGAGGCCCTCTCAACAGGAACGGCGAGAGGAACTCCAGGGTCGTGCCACCATTCCAAGAGTCCCCCAGATGTCTCAGTCCATTCCAGAGGAACCTCTTTTCCCTTCACCGGCTCGTCTTTCACGCCGAGGATCGACTCACACCAAGGTGGCACGTGGCACAGCCCTGTGGGAAAGCCTCGTGGGAAAGCCTCGAGGGACAGCCTCGAGGGAAAGCCACAGATCCCTTGATCCACGTGACAGGAAGCGTGACACTACTGCTGCAGCTCGGGAGGAGAGCGCACGTGCATGCCCCCACTCGAGACGAGGCCTGACTCCCCTGGGGAGACTCAGAAGCACCCCAAGATCCATGGCAACACTGGAGAGGAATCCTCAGGTTCCGGCCCCGACTCCACACAAGGACTGAGGCCCCGGCATGGACGGGAGAGGAATCCCGAGAGGTCCCCTAGCAACTCGCATGGGGACTGGCCTTTCCTGAGGCCACCAGAGCGGGTC
Organism: Budorcas taxicolor; assembly: GCF_023091745.1. Taxonomy (NCBI): domain Eukaryota; kingdom Metazoa; phylum Chordata; class Mammalia; order Artiodactyla; family Bovidae; genus Budorcas; species Budorcas taxicolor. The sequence goes on from NW_026291836.1 coordinate 78,396, forward strand.
CCTGAGGTCCCCGTCGTAACTCGAGAAGACCTGCCGCAACTCGAGAAAATCCAGGAGGTTCTCCCCTCCAGGCGAGATGAGGCCCATTTCCGCTGACGCGTCTCGAGGCTGATCACACCTCACCTCTGGAACTTCGAAAGGGTCCTTCACACCCTTGGTGCAAATCAAGAAGTTCCCCGACATACCCGTCTCCACTCGAGAGGAATCACGAGGGTCCCGCCCACATCCAGAGGAGCCCCGTTTCCGCCTCGTAGCTCGAGATGAGGGATCCTTTCCCTGCTTCGTCGGGAAAGAGTTCCCGGTGTTCCCGTCGCATCTCAAGAGGAGGCCCTCTCAACAGGAACGGCGAGAGGAACTCCAGGGTCGTGCCACCATTCAAAGAGTCCCCCAGATGTCTCAGTCCATTCCAGAGGAACCTCTTTTCCCTTCACCGGCTCGTCTTTCACGCCGAGGATCGACTCCCACCAAGGTGTCACGAGGCACAGCCCTGTGGGAAAGCCTCGTGGGAAAGCCTCGAGGGACAGCCTCGAGGGAAAGCCACAGATCCCTTGATCCACGTGACAGGAAGCGTGACACTACTGCTGCAGCTCGGGAGGAAAGCGCACGTGCATGCCCCCACTCGAGACGAGGCCTGACTCCCCTGGGGAGACTCAGAAGCACCCCAAGATCCATGGCAACACTGGAGAGGAATCCTCAGGTTCCGGCCCCGACTCCACACAAGGACTGAGGCCCCGGCATGGACGGGAGAGGAATCCCGAGAGGTCCCCTAGCAACTCGCATGGGGACTGGCCTTTCCTGAGGCCACCAGAGCGGGTCCCTCAGGTCCCCGTCGTAACTCGAGAAGACCTGCCGAAACTCGAGAAAATCCAGGAGGTTCTCCCCTCCAGGCGAGATGAGGCCCAGTGCCGCTGAGGCGTCTCGAGGCTGATCACACCTCCCCTCTGGAACTTCGAAAGGGTCCTTCACACCCTTGCTGCAAATCAAGAAGTTCCCCGACATACCCGTCTCCACTCGAGAGGAATCACGAGGGTCCCGCCCACATCCAGACGAGCCCCGTTTCCGCCTCGTAGCTCGAGATCTGGGATCCTTTCCCTGCTTCGTCGGGAAAGATTTCCCGGCGTTCCCGTCGCATCTCAAGAGGAGGCCCTCTCAACAGGAACGGCGAGAGGAACTCCAGGGTCGTGCCACCATTCCAAGAGTCCCCTAGATGTCTCAGTCCATTCCAGAGGAACCTCTTTTCCCTTCACCGGCTCGTCTTTCACGCCGAGGATCGACTCCCACCAAGGTGGCACGTGGCACAGCCCTGTGGGAAAGCCTCGTGGGAAAGCCTCGAGGGACAGCCTCGAGGGAAAGCCACAGATCCCTTGATCCACGTGACAGGAAGCGTGACAATACTGCTGCAGCTCGGGAGGAAATCGCACGTGCATGCCCCCACTCGAGACGAGGCCTGACTCCCCTGGGGAGACTCAGAAGCACCCCAAGATCCATGGCAACACTGGAGAGGAATCCTCAGGTTACGGCCCCGACTCCACACAAGGACTGAGGCCCCGGCCTGGACGGGAGAGGAATCCCGAGAGGTCCCCTAGCAACTCGCATGGGGACTGGCCTTTCCTGAGGCCACCAGAGCGGGTCCCTGAGGTCCCCGTCGTACCTCGAGAAGACCTGCCGCAACTCGAGAAAATCCAGGAGGTTCTCCCCTCCAGGCGAGATGAGGCCCATTTCCGCTGAGGCGTCTCGAGGCTGATCACACCTCACCTCTGGAACTTCGAAAGGGTCCTTCACACCCTTGGTGCAAATCAAGAAGTTCCCCGACATACCCGTCTCCACTCGAGAGGAATCACGAGGGTCCCGCCCACATCCAGAGGAGCCCCGTTTCCGCCTCGTAGCTCGAGATGAGGGATCCTTTCCCTGCTTCGTCGGGAAAGAGTTCCCGGTGATCCCGTCGCATCTCAAGAGGAGGCCCTCTCAACAGGAACGGCGAGAGGAACTCCAGGGTCGTGCCACCATTCCAAGAGTCCCCCAGATGTCTCAGTCCATTCCAGAGGAACCTCTTTTCCCTTCACCGGCTCGTCTTTCACGCCGAGGATCGACTCACACCAAGGTGGCACGTGGCACAGCCCTGTGGGAAAGCCTCGTGGGAAAGCCTCGAGGGACAGCCTCGAGGGAAAGCCACAGATCCCTTGATCCACGTGACAGGAAGCGTGACACTACTGCTGCAGCTCGGGAGGAAAGCGCACGTGCATGCCCCCACTCGAGACGAGGCCTGACTCCCCTGGGGAGACTCAGAAGCACCCCAAGATCCATGGCAACACTGGAGAGGAATCCTCAGGTTCCGGCCCCGACTCCACACAAGGACTGAGGCCCCGGCATGGACGGGAGAGGAATCCCGAGAGGTCCCCTAGCAACTCGCATGGGGACTGGCCTTTCCTGAGGCCACCAGAGCGGGTCCCTCAGGTCCCCGTCGTAACTCGAGAAGACCTGCCGAAACTCGAGAAAATCCAGGAGGTTCTCCCCTCCAGGCGAGATGAGGCCCAGTGCCGCTGAGGCGTCTCGAGGCTGATCACACCTCCCCTCTGGAACTTCGAAAGGGTCCTTCACACCCTTGCTGCAAATCAAGAAGTTCCCCGACATACCCGTCTCCACTCGAGAGGAATCACGAGGGTCCCGCCCACATCCAGACGAGCCCCGTTTCCGCCTCGTAGCTCGAGATCAGGGATCCTTTCCCTGCTTCGTCGGGAAAGATTTCCCGGCGTTCCCGTCGCATCTCAAGAGGAGGCCCTCTCAACAGGAACGGCGAGAGGAACTCCAGGGTCGTGCCACCATTCCAAGAGTCCCCTAGATGTCTCAGTCCATTCCAGAGGAACCTCTTTTCCCTTCACCGGCTCGTCTTTCACGCCGAGGATCGACTCACACCAAGGTGGCACGTGGCACAGCCCTGTGGGAAAGCCTCGTGGGAAAGCCTCGAGGGACAGCCTCGAGGGAAAGCCACAGATCCCTTGATCCACGTGACAGGAAGCGTGACACTACTGCTGCAGCTCGGGAGGAAAGCGCACGTGCATGCCCCCACTCGAGACGAGGCCTGACTCCCCTGGGGAGACTCAGAAGCACCCCAAGATCCATGGCAACACTGGAGAGGAATCCTCAGGTTCCGGCCCCAACTTCACACAAGGACTGAGGCCCCGGCCTGGACGGGAGAGGAATCCCGAGAGGTCCCCTAGCAACTCGCATGGGGACTGGCCTTTCCTGAGGCCACCAGAGCGGGTCCCTGAGGTCCCCGTCGTAACTCGAGAAGACCTGCCGCAACTCGAGAAAATCCAGGAGGTTCTCCCCTCCAGGCGAGATGAGGCCCATTTCCGCTGAGGCGTCTCGAGGCTGATCACACCTCACCTCTGGAACTTCGAAAGGGTCCTTCACACCCTTGGTGCAAATCAAGAAGTTCCCCGACATACCCGTCTCCACTCGAGAGGAATCACGAGGGTCCCGCCCACATCCAGAGGAGCCCCGTTTCCGCCTCGTAGCTCGAGATGAGGGATCCTTTCCCTGCTTCGTCGGGAAAGAGTTCCCGGTGTTCCCGTCGCATCTCAAGAGGAGGCCCTCTCAACAGGAACGGCGAGAGGAACTCCAGGGTCGTGCCACCATTCCAAGAGTCCCCCAGATGTCTCAGTCCATTCCAGAGGAACCTCTTTTCCCTTCACCGGCTCGTCTTTCACGCCGAGGATCGACTCACACCAAGGTGGCACGTGGCACAGCCCTGTGGGAAAGCCTCGTGGGAAAGCCTCGAGGGACAGCCTCGAGGGAAAGCCACAGATCCCTTGATCCACGTGACAGGAAGCGTGACACTACTGCTGCAGCTCGGGAGGAAAGCGCACGTGCATGCCCCCACTCGAGACGAGGCCTGACTCCCCTGGGGAGACTCAGAAGCACCCCAAGATCCATGGCAACACTGGAGAGGAATCCTCACGTTCCGGCCCCGACTCCACACAAGGACTGAGGCCCCGGCATGGAAGGGAGAGGAATCCCGAGAGGTCCCCTAGCAACTCGCATGGGGACTGGCCTTTCCTGAGGCCACCAGAGCGGGTCCCTGAGGTCCCCGTCGTAACTCGAGAAGACCTGCCGCAACTCGAGAAAATCCAGGAGGTTCTCCCCTCCAGGCGAGATGAGGCCCAGTGCCGCTGAGGCGTCTCGAGGCTGATCACACCTCCCCTCTGGAACTTCGAAAGGGTCCTTCACACCCTTGCTACAAATCAAGAAGTTCCCCGACATACCCGTCTCCACTCGAGAGGAATCACGAGGGTCCCGCCCACATCCAGACGAGCCCCGTTTCCGCCTCGTAGCTCGAGATCAGGGATCCTTTCCCTGCTTCGTCGGGAAAGATTTCCCGGCGTTCCCGTCGCATCTCAAGAGGAGGCCCTCTCAACAGGAACGGCGAGAGGAACTCCAGGGTCGTGCCACCATTCCAAGAGTCCCCTAGATGTCTCAGTCCATTCCAGAGGAACCTCTTTTCCCTTCACCGGCTCGTCTTTCACGCCGAGGATCGACTCACACCAAGGTGGCACGTGGCACAGCCCTGTGGGAAAGCCTCGTGGGAAAGCCTCGAGGAACAGCCTCGAGGGAAAGCCACAGATCCCTTGATCCACGTGACAGGAAGCGTGACACTACTGCTGCAGCTCGGGAGGAAAGCGCACGTGCATGCCCCCACTCGAGAGGAGGCCTGACTCCCCTGGGGAGACTCAGAAGAACCCCAAGATCCATGGCAACACTGGAGAGGAATCCTCACGTTCCGGCCCCAACTCCACACAAGGACTGAGGCCCCGGCATGGACGGGAGAGGAATCCCGAGAGGTCCCCTAGCAACTCGCATGGGGACTGGCCTTTCCTGAGGCCACCAGAGCGGGTCCCTGAGGTCCCCGTCGTAACTCGAGAAGACCTGCCGCAACTAGAGAAAATCCAGGAGGTTCTCCCCTCCAGGCGAGATGAGGCCCATTTCCGCTGAGGTGTCTCGAGGCGGATCACACCTCACCTCTGGAACTTCGAAAGGCTCCTTCACACCCTTGCTGCAAATCAAGAAGTTCCCCGACATACCCGTCTCCACTCGAGAGGAATCACGAGGGTCCCGCCCACATCCAGAGGAGCCCCGTTTCCGCCTCGTAGCTCGAGATGAGGGATCCTGTCCCTGCTTCGTCGGGAAAGAGTTCCCGGCGTTCCCGTCGCATCTCAAGAGGAGGCCCTCTCAACAGGAACGGCGAGAGGAACTCCAGGGTCGTGCCACCATTCCAAGAGTCCCCCAGATGTCTCAGTCCATTCCAGAGGAACCTCTTTTAGCTTCCCCGGCTCGTCTTTCACGCCGAGGATCGACTCACACCAAGGTGGCACGTGGCACAGCCCTGTGGGAAAGCCTCGTGGGAAAGCCTCGAGGGACAGCCTCGAGGGAAAGCCACAGATCCCTTGATCCACGTGACAGGAAGCGTGACACTACTGCTGCAGCTCGGGAGGAAATCGCACGTGCATGCCCCCACTCGAGACGAGGCCTGACTCCCCTGGGGAGACTCAGAAGCACCCCAAGATCCATGGCAACACTGGAGAGGAATCCTCAGGTTACGGCCCCGACTCCACACAAGGACTGAGGCCCCGGCCTGGACGGGAGAGGAATCCCGAGAGGTCCCCTAGCAACTCGCATGGGGACTGGCCTTTCCTGAGGCCACCAGAGCGGGTCCCTCAGGTCCCCGTCGTAACTCGAGAAGACCTGCCGAAACTCGAGAAAATCCAGGAGGTTCTCCCCTCCAGGCGAGATGAGGCCCAGTGCCGCTGAGGCGTCTCGAGGCTGAGCACACCTCCCCTCTGGAACTTCGAAAGGGTCCTTCACACCCTTGCTGCAAATCAAGAAGTTCCCCGACATACCCGTCTCCACTCGAGAGGAATCACGAGGGTCCCGCCCACATCCAGACGAGCCCCGTTTCCGCCTCGTAGCTCGAGATCAGGGATCCTTTCCCTGCTTCGTCGGGAAAGATTTCCCGGCGTTCCCGTCGCATCTCAAGAGGAGGCCCTCTCAACAGGAACGGCGAGAGGAACTCCAGGGTCGTGCCACCATTCCAAGAGTCCCCTAGATGTCTCAGTCCATTCCAGAGGAACCTCTTTTCCCTTCACCGGCTCGTCTTTCACGCCGAGGATCGACTCACACCAAGGTGGCACGTGGCACAGCCCTGTGGGAAAGCCTCGTGGGAAAGCCTCGAGGAACAGCCTCGCGGGAAAGCCACAGATCCCTTGATCCACGTGACAGGAAGCGTGACACTACTGCTGCAGCTCGGGAGGAAAGCGCACGTGCATGCCCCCACTCGAGACGAGGCCTGACTCCCCTGGGGAGACTCAGAAGCACCCCAAGATCCATGGCAACACTGGAGAGGAATCCTCACGTTCCGGCCCAGACTCCACACAAGGACTGAGGCCCCGGCATGGACGGGAGAGGAATCCCGAGAGGTCCCCTAGCAACTCGCATGGGGACTGGCCTTTCCTGAGGCCACCAGAGCGGGTCCCTGAGGTCCCCGTCGTAACTCGAGAAGACCTGCCGCAACTCGAGAAAATCCAGGAGGTTCTCCCCTCCAGGCGAGATGAGGCCCATTTCCGCTGAGGTGTCTCGAGGCGGATCACACCTCACCTCTGGAACTTCGAAAGGGTCCTTCACACCCTTGCTGCAAATCAAGAAGTTCCCCGACATACCCGTCTCCACTCGAGAGGAATCACGAGGGTCCCGCCCACATCCAGACGAGCCCCGTTTCCGCCTCGTAGCTCGAGATCAGGGATCCTTTCCCTGCTTCGTCGGGAAAGATTTCCCGGCGTTCCCGTCGCATCTCAAGAGGAGGCCCTCTCAACAGGAACGGCGAGAGGAACTCCAGGGTCGTGCCACCATTCCAAGAGTCCCCTAGATGTCTCAGTCCATTCCAGAGGAACCTCTTTTCCCTTCACCGGCTCGTCTTTCACGCCGAGGATCGACTCACACCAAGGTGGCACTTGGCACAGCCCTGTGGGAAAGCCTCGTGGGAAAGCCTCGAGGGACAGCCTCGAGGGAAAGCCACAGATCCCTTGATCCACGTGACAGGAAGCGTGACACTACTGCTGCAGCTCGGGAGGAAAGCGCACGTGCATGCCCCCACTCGAGACGAGGCCTGACTCCCCTGGGGAGACTCAGAAGCACCCCAAGATCCATGGCAACACTGGAGAGGAATCCTCAGGTTCCGGCCCCAACTTCACACAAGGACTGAGGCCCCGGCCTGGACGGGAGAGGAATCCCGAGAGGTCCCCTAGCAACTCGCATGGGGACTGGCCTTTCCTGAGGCCACCAGAGCGGGTCCCTGAGGTCCCCGTCGTAACTCGAGAAGACCTGCCGCAACTCGAGAAAATCCAGGAGGTTCTCCCCTCCAGGCGAGATGAGGCCCATTTCCGCTGAGGCGTCTCGAGGCTGATCACACCTCACCTCTGGAACTTCGAAAGGGTGCTTCACACCCTTGGTGCAAATCAAGAAGTTCCCCGACATACCCGTCTCCACTCGAGAGGAATCACGAGGGTCCCGCCCACATCCAGAGGAGCCCCGTTTCCGCCTCGTAGCTCGAGATGAGGGATCCTGTCCCTGCTTCGTCGGGAAAGAGTTCCCGGCGTTCCCGTCGCATCTCAAGAGGAGGCCCTCTCAACAGGAACGGCGAGAGGAACTCCAGGGTCGTGCCACCATTCCAAGAGTCCCCCAGATGTCTCAGTCCATTCCAGAGGAACCTCTTTTAGCTTCCCCGGCTCGTCTTTCACGCCGAGGATCGACTCACACCAAGGTGGCACGTGGCACAGCCCTGTGGGAAAGCCTCGTGGGAAAGCCTCGAGGGACAGCCTCGAGGGAAAGCCACAGATCCCTTGATCCACGTGACAGGAAGCGTGACACTACTGCTGCAGCTCGGGAGGAATGCGCACGTGCATGCCCCCACTCGAGACGAGGCCTGACGCCCCTGGGGAGACTCAGAAGCACCCCAAGATCCATGGCAACACTGGAGAGGAAACCTCAGGTTACGGCCCCGATTCCACACAAGGACTGAGGCCCCGGCATGGACGGGAGTGGAATCCCGAGTGGTCCCCTAGCAACTCGCATGGGGACTGGCCTTTCCTGAGGCCACCAGAGCGGGTCCCTGAGGTCCCCGTCGTAACTCGAGAAGACCTGCCGCAACTCGAGAAAATCCAGGAGGTTCTCCCCTCCAGGCGAGATGAGGCCCATTTCCGCTGAGGTGTCTCGAGGCGGATCACACCTCACCTCTGGAACTTCGAAAGGCTCCTTCACACCCTTGCTGCAAATCAAGAAGTTCCCCGACATACCCGTCTCCACTCGAGAGGAATCACGAGGGTCCCGCCCACATCCAGAGGAGCCCCGTTTCCGCCTCGTAGCTCGAGATGTGGGATCCTGTCCTTGCTTCGTCGGGAAAGAGTTCCCGGCGTTCCCGTCGCATCTCAAGAGGAGGCCCTCTCAACAGGAACGGCGAGAGGAACTCCAGGGTCGTGCCACCATTCCAAGAGTCCCCCAGATGTCTCAGTCCATTCCAGAGGAACCTCTTTTCCCTTCACCGGCTCGTCTTTCACGCCGAGGATCGACTCCCACCAAGGTGGCACGTGGCACAGCCCTGTGGGAAAGCCTCGTGGGAAAGCCTCGAGGGACAGCCTCGAGGGAAAGCCACAGATCCCTTGATCCACGTGACAGGAAGCGTGACACTACTGCTGCAGCTCGGGAGAAAAGCGCACGTGCATGCCCCCATTCGAGACGAGGTCTGACTCCCCTGGGGAGGCTCAGAAGCACCCCAAGATCCATGGCAACACTGGAGAGGAATCCTCATGTTCCCGCCCCGACTCCACACAAGGACTGAGGCCCCGGCCTGGACGGGAGAGGAATCCCGAGAGGTCCCCTAGCAACTCGCATGGGGACTGGCCTTTTCTGAGGCCACCAGAGCGGGTCCCTGAGGTCCCCGTCGTAACTCGAGAAGACCTGCCGCAACTCGAGAAAATCCAGGAGGTTCTCCCCTCCAGGCGAGATGAGGCCCATTTCCGCTGAGGCGTCTCGAGGCTGATCACACCTCACCTCTGGAACTTCGAAAGGGTCCTTCACACCCTTGCTGCAAATCAAGAAGTTCCCCGACATACCCGTCTCCACTCGAGAGGAATCACGAGGGTCCAGCCCACATCCAGACGAGCCCCGTTTCCGCCTAGTAGCTCGAGATGAGGAATCCTTTCCCTGCTTCGTCGGGAAAGAGTTCCCGGCATTCCCGTCGCATCTCAAGAGGAGGCCCTCTCAACAGGAACGGCGAGAGGAACTCCAGGGTCGTGCCACCATTCCAAGAGTCCCCCAGATGTCTCAGTCCATTCCAGAGGAACCTCTTTTCCCTTCACCGGCTCGTCTTTCACGCCGAGGATCGACTCCCACCAAGGTGGCACGTGGCACAGCCCTGTGGGAAAGCCTCGTGGGAAAGCCTCGAGGGACAGCCTCGAGGGAAAGCCACAGATCCCTTGATCCACGTGACAGGAAGCGTGACACTACTGCTGCAGCTCGGGAGGAAAGCGCACGTGCATGCCCCCATTCGAGACGAGGTCTGACTCCCCTGGGGAGACTCAGAAGCACCCCAAGATCCATGGCAACACTGGAGAGGAATCCTCAGGTTCCGGCCCCGACTCCACACAAGGACTGAGGCCCCGGCATGGACGGGAGAGGAATCCCGAGAGGTCCCCTAGCAACTCGCATGGGGACTGGCCTTTCCTGAGGCCACCAGAGCGGGTCCCTGAGGTCCCCGTCGTAACTCGAGAAGACCTGCCGCAACTCGAGAAAATCCAGGAGGTTCTCCCCTCCAGGCGAGATGAGGCCCAGTGCCCTTGAGGCGTCTCGAGGCTGATCACACCTCCCCTCTGGAACTTCGAAAGGGTCCTTCACACCCTTGCTGCAAATCAAGAAGTTCCCCGACATACCCGTCTCCACTCGAGAGGAATCACGAGGGTCCCGCCCACATCCAGACGAGCCCCGTTTCCGCCTCGTAGCTCGAGATCAGGGATCCTTTCCCTGCTTCGTCGGGAAAGATTTCCCGGCGTTCCCGTCGCATCTCAAGAGGAGGCCCTCTCAACAGGAACGGCGAGAGGAACTCCAGGGTCGTGCCACCATTCCAAGAGTCCCCTAGATGTCTCAGTCCATTCCAGAGGAACCTCTTTTCCCTTCACCGGCTCGTCTTTCACGCCGAGGATCGACTCACACCAAGGTGGCACGTGGCACAGCCCTGTGGGAAAGCCTCGTGGGAAAGCCTCGAGGGACAGCCTCGAGGGAAAGCCACAGATCCCTTGATCCACGTGACAGGAAGCGTGACACTACTGCTGCAGCTCGGGAGGAAAGCGCACGTGCATGCCCCCACTCGAGACGAGGCCTGACTCCCCTGGGGAGACTCAGAAGCACCCCAAGATCCATGGCAACACTGGAGAGGAATCCTCAGGTTACGGCCCCGACTCCACACAAGGACTGAGGCCCCGGCCTGGACGGGAGAGGAATCCCGAGAGATCCCCTAGCAACTCGCATGGGGACTGGCCTTTCCTGAGGCCACCAGAGCGGGTCCCTGAGGTCCCCGTCGTAACTCGAGAAGACCTGCCGCAACTCGAGAAAATCCAGGAGGTTCTCCCCTCCAGGCGAGATGAGGCCCATTTCCGCTGAGGCGTCTCAAGGCTGATCACACCTCACCTCTGGAACTTCGAAAGGGTCCTTCACACCCTTGGTGCAAATCAAGAAGTTCCCTGACATACCCGTCTCCACTCGAGAGGAATCACGAGGGTCCCGCCCACATCCAGAGGAGCCCCGTTTCCGCCTCGTAGCTCGAGATGAGGGATCCTTTCCCTGCTTCGTCGGGAAAGAGTTCCCGGTGTTCCCGTCGCATCTCAAGAGGAGGCCCTCTCAACAGGAACGGCGAGAGGAACTCCAGGGTCGTGCCACCATTCCAAGAGTCCCCCAGATGTCTCAGTCCATTCCAGAGGAACCTCTTTTCCCTTCACCGGCTCGTCTTTCACGCCGAGGATCGACTCCCACCAAGGTGGCACGTGGCACAGCCCTGTGGGAAAGCCTCGTGGGAAAGCCTCGAGGGACAGCCTCGAGGGAAAGCCACAGATCCCTTGATCCACGTGACAGGAAGCGTGACACTACTGCTGCAGCTCGGGAGGAAAGCGCACGTGCATGCCCCCACTCGAGACGAGGCCTGACTCCCCTGGGGAGACTCAGAAGCACCCCAAGATCCATGGCAACACTGGAGAGGAATCCTCAGGTTCCGGCCCCGACTCCACACAAGGACTGAGGCCCCGGCATGGACGGGAGAGGAATCCCGAGAGGTCCCCTAGCAACTCGCATGGGGACTGGCCTTTCCTGAGGCCACCAGAGCGGGTCCCTCAGGTCCCCGTCGTAACTCGAGAAGACCTGCCGCAACTCGAGAAAATCCAGTAGGTTCTCCCCTCCAGGCGAGATGAGGCCCATTTCCGCTGAGGCGTCTCGAGGCTGATCACACCTCACCTCTGGAACTTCGAAAGGGTCCTTCACACCCTTGGTGCAAATCAAGAAGTTCCCCGACATACCCGTCTCCACTCGAGAGGAATCACGAGGGTCCCGCCCACATCCAGAGGAGCCCCGTTTCCGCCTCGTAGCTCGAGATGAGGGATCCTTTCCCTGCTTCGTCGGGAAAGAGTTCCCGGTGTTCCCGTCGCATCTCAAGAGGAGGCCCTCTCAACAGGAACGGCGAGAGGAACTCCAGGGTCGTGCCACCATTCCAAGAGTCCCCCAGATGTCTCAGTCCATTCCAGAGGAACCTCTTTTCCCTTCACCGGCTCGTCTTTCACGCCGAGGATCGACTCCCACCAAGGTGGCACGTGGCACAGCCCTGTGGGAAAGCCTCGTGGGAAAGCCTCGAGGGACAGCCTCGAGGGAAAGCCACAGATCCCTTGATCCACGTGACAGGAAGCGTGACACTACTGCTGCAGCTCGGGAGGAAAGCGCACGTGCATGCCCCCACTCGAGACGAGGCCTGACTCCCCTGGGGAGACTCAGAAGCACCCCAAGATCCATGGCAACACTGGAGAGGAATCCTCAGGTTACGGCCCCGACTCCACACAAGGACTGAGGCCCCGGCCTGGACGGGAGAGGAATCCCGAGAGATCCCCTAGCAACTCGCATGGGGACTGGCCTTTCCTGAGGCCACCAGAGCGGGTCCCTGAGGTCCCCGTCGTAACTCGAGAAGACCTGCCGCAACTCGAGAAAATCCAGGAGGTTCTCCCCTCCAGGCGAGATGAGGCCCAGTGCCGCTGAGGCGTCTCGAGGCTGATCACACCTCCCCTCTGGAACTTCGAAAGGGTCCTTCACACCCTTGCTGCAAATCAAGAAGTTCCCCGACATACCCGTCTCCACTCGAGAGGAATCACGAGGGTCCCGCCCACATCCAGACGAGCCCCGTTTCCGCCTCGTAGCTCGAGATCAGGGATCCTTTCCCTGCTTCGTCGGGAAAGATTTCCCGGCGTTCCCGTCGCATCTCAAGAGGAGGCCCTCTCAACAGGAACGGCGAGAGGAACTCCAGGGTCGTGCCACCATTCCAAGAGTCCCCTAGATGTCTCAGTCCATTCCAGAGGAATCTCTTTTCCCTTCACCGGCTCGTCTTTCACGCCGAGGATCGACTCACACCAAGGTGGCACGTGGCACAGCCCTGTGGGAAAGCCTCGTGGGAAAGCCTCGAGGAACAGCCTCGAAGGAAAGCCACAGATCCCTTGATCCACGTGACAGGAAGCGTGACACTACTGCTGCAGCTCGGGAGGAAAGCGCACGTGCATGCCCCCACTCGAGACGAGGCCTGACTCCCCTGGGGAGACTCAGAAGCACCCCAAGATCCATTGCAACACTGGAGAGGAATCCTCACGTTCCGGCCCCGACTCCACACAAGGACTGAGGACCCGGCCTGGACGGGAGAGGAATCCCGAGAGGTCCCCTAGCAATTCGCATGGGGACTGGCCTTTCCTGAGGCCACCAGAGCGGGTCCCTGAGGTCCCCGTCGTACCTCGAGAAGACCTGCCGCAACTCGAGAAAATCCAGGAGGTTCTCCCCTCCAGGCGAGATGAGGCCCATTTCCGCTGAGGCGTCTCCAGGCTGATCACACCTCCCCTCTGGAACTTCGAAAGGGTCCTTCACACCCTTGCTGCAAATCAAGAAGTTCCCCGACATACCCGTCTCCACTCGAGAGGAATCACGAGGGTCCCGCCCACATCCAGAGGAGCCCCGTTTCCGCCTCGTAGCTCGAGATTTGGGATCCTTTCCCTGCTTCGTCGGGAAAGAGTTCCCGGCGTTCCCGCCGCATCTCAAGAGGAGGCCCTCTCAACAGGAACGGCGAGAGGAACTCCAGGGTCGTGCCACCATTCCAAGAGTCCCCCAGATGTCTCAGTCCATTCCAGAGGAACCTCTTTTCCCTTCACCGGCTCGTCTTTCACGCCGAGGATCGACTCCCACCAAGGTGGCACGTGGCACAGCCCTGTGGGAAAGCCTCGTGGGAAAGCCTCGAGCGACAGCCTCGAGGGAAAGCCACAGATCCCTTGATCCACGTGACAGGAAGCGTGACACTACTGCTGCAGCTCGGGAGGAAATCGCACGTGCATGCCCCCACTCGAGACGAGGCCTGACTCCCCTGGGGAGACTCAGAAGCACCCCAAGATCCATGGCAACACTGGAGAGGAATCCTCAGGTTCCGGCCCCGACTCAACACAAGGACTGAGGCCCCGGCCTGGACGGGAGAGGAATCCCGAGAGGTCCCCTAGCAACTCGCATGGGGACTGGCCTTTCCTGAGGCCACCAGAGCGGGTCCCTGAGGTCCCCGTCGTAACTCGAGAAGACCTGCCGCAACTCGAGAAAATCCAGGAGGTTCTCCCCTCCAGGCGAGATGAGGCCCATTGCCGCTGAGGCGTCTCGAGGCTGATCACACCTCACCTCTGGAACTTCGAAAGGGTCCTTCACACCCTTGGTGCAAATCAAGAAGTTCCCCGACATACCCGTCTCCACTCGAGAGGAATCACGAGGGTCCCGCCCACATCCAGACGAGCCCCGTTTCCGCCTCGTAGCTCGAGATGAGGGATCCTTTCCCTGCTTCGTCGGGAAAGAGTTCCCGGCGTTCCCGTCGCATCTCAAGAGGAGGCCCTCTCAACAGGAACGGCGAGAGGAACTCCAGGGTCGTGCCACCATTCCAAGAGTCCCCCAGATGTCTCAGTCCATTCCAGAGGAACCTCTTTTCCCTTCACCGGCTCGTCTTTCACGCCGAGGATCGACTCACACCAAGGTGGCACGTGGCACAGCCCTGTGGGAAAGCCTCGTGGGAAAGCCTCGAGGGACAGCCTCGAGGGAAAGCCACAGATCCCTTGATCCACGTGACAGGAAGCGTGACACTACTGCTGCAGCTCGGGAGGAAAGCGCACGTGCATGCCCCCACTCGAGACGAGGCCTGACTCCCCTGGGGAGACTCAGAAGCACCCCAAGATCCATGGCAACACTGGAGAGGAATCCTCACGTTCCGGCCCCGACTCCACACAAGGACTGAGGCCCCGGCCTGGACGGGAGAGGAATCCCGAGAGGTCCCCTAGCAATTCGCATGGGGACTGGCCTTTCCTGAGGCCACCAGAGCGGGTCCCTGAGGTCCCCGTCGTACCTCGAGAAGACCTGCCGCAACTCGAGAAAATCCAGGAGGTTCTCCCCTCCAGGCGAGATGAGGCCCATTTCCGCTGAGGCGTCTCCAGGCTGATCACACCTCCCCTCTGGAACTTCGAAAGGGTCCTTCACACCCTTGCTGCAAATCAAGAAGTTCCCCGACATACCCGTCTCCACTCGAGAGGAATCACGAGGGTCCCGCCCACATCCAGAGGAGCCCCGTTTCCGCCTCGTAGCTCGAGATTTGGGATCCTTTCCCTGCTTCGTCGGGAAAGAGTTCCCGGCGTTCCCGCCGCATCTCAAGAGGAGACCCTCTCAACAGGAACGGCGAGAGGAACTCCAGGGTCGTGCCACCATTCCAAGAGTCCCCCAGATGTCTCAGTCCATTCCAGAGGAACCTCTTTTCCCTTCACCGGCTCGTCTTTCACGCCGAGGATCGACTCACACCAAGGTGGCACGTGGCACAGCCCTGTGGGAAAGCCTCGTGGGAAAGCCTCGAGCGACAGCCTCGAGGGAAAGCCACAGATCCCTTGATCCACGTGACAGGAAGCGTGACACTACTGCTGCAGCTCGGGAGGAAAGCGCACGTGCATGCCCCCACTCGAGACGAGGCCTGACTCCCCTGGGGAGACTCAGAAGCACCCCAAGATCCATGGCAACACTGGAGAGGAATCCTCAGGTTCCGGCCCCGACTCAACACAAGGACTGAGGCCCCGGCCTGGACGGGAGAGGAATCCCGAGAGGTCCCCTAGCAACTCGCATGGGGACTGGCCTTTCCTGAGGCCACCAGAGCGGGTCCCTGAGGTCCCCGTCGTAACTCGAGAAGACCTGCCGCAACTCGAGAAAATCCAGGAGGTTCTCCCCTCCAGGCGAGATGAGGCCCATTGCCGCTGAGGCGTCTCGAGGCTGATCACACCTCACCTCTGGAACTTCGAAAGGGTCCTTCACACCCTTGGTGCAAATCAAGAAGTTCCCCGACATACCCGTCTCCACTCGAGAGGAATCACGAGGGTCCCGCCCACATCCAGACGAGCCCCGTTTCCGCCTCGTAGCTCGAGATGAGGGATCCTTTCCCTGCTTCGTCGGGAAAGAGTTCCCGGCGTTCCCGTCGCATCTCAAGAGGAGGCCCTCTCAACAGGAACGGCGAGAGGAACTCCAGGGTCGTGCCACCATTCCAAGAGTCCCCCAGATGTCTCAGTCCATTCCAGAGGAACCTCTTTTCCCTTCACCGGCTCGTCTTTCACGCCGAGGATCGACTCACACCAAGGTGGCACGTGGCACAGCCCTGTGGGAAAGCCTCGTGGGAAAGCCTCGAGGGACAGCCTCGAGGGAAAGCCACAGATCCCTTGATCCACGTGACAGGAAGCGTGACACTACTGCTGCAGCTCGGGAGGAAAGCGCACGTGCATGCCCCCACTCGAGACGAGGCCTGACTCCCCTGGGGAGACTCAGAAGCACCCCAAGATCCATTGCAACACTGGAGAGGAATCCTCACGTTCCGGCCCCGACTCCACACAAGGACTGAGGCCCCGGCCTGGACGGGAGAGGAATCCCGAGAGGTCCCCTAGCAATTCGCATGGGGACTGGCCTTTCCTGAGGCCACCAGAGCGGGTCCCTGAGGTCCCCGTCGTACCTCGAGAAGACCTGCCGCAACTCGAGAAAATCCAGGAGGTTCTCCCCTCCAGGCGAGATGAGGCCCATTTCCGCTGAGGCGTCTCCAGGCTGATCACACCTCCCCTCTGGAACTTCGAAAGGGTCCTTCACACCCTTGCTGCAAATCAAGAAGTTCCCCGACATACCCGTCTCCACTCGAGAGGAATCACGAGGGTTCCGCCCACATCCAGAGGAGCCCCGTTTCCGCCTCGTAGCTCGAGATTTGGGATCCTTTCCCTGCTTCGTCGGGAAAGAGTTCCCGGCGTTCCCGCCGCATCTCAAGAGGAGGCCCTCTCAACAGGAACGGCGAGAGGAACTCCAGGGTCGTGCCACCATTCCAAGAGTCCCCCAGATGTCTCAGTCCATTCCAGAGGAACCTCTTTTCCCTTCACCGGCTCGTCTTTCACGCCGAGGATCGACTCCCACCAAGGTGGCACGTGGCACAGCCCTGTGGGAAAGCCTCGTGGGAAAGCCTCGAGCGACAGCCTCGAGGGAAAGCCACAGATCCCTTGATCCACGTGACAGGAAGCGTGACACTACTGCTGCAGCTCGGGAGGAAATCGCACGTGCATGCCCCCACTCGAGACGAGGCCTGACTCCCCTGGGGAGACTCAGAAGCACCCCAAGATCCATGGCAACACTGGAGAGGAATCCTCAGGTTCCGGCCCCGACTCAACACAAGGACTGAGGCCCCGGCCTGGACGGGAGAGGAATCCCGAGAGGTCCCCTAGCAACTCGCATGGGGACTGGCCTTTCCTGAGGCCACCAGAGCGGGTCCCTGAGGTCCCCGTCGTAACTCGAGAAGACCTGCCGCAACTCGAGAAAATCCAGGAGGTTCTCCCCTCCAGGCGAGATGAGGCCCATTGCCGCTGAGGCGTCTCGAGGCTGATCACACCTCACCTCTGGAACTTCGAAAGGGTCCTTCACACCCTTGGTGCAAATCAAGAAGTTCCCCGACATACCCGTCTCCACTCGAGAGGAATCACGAGGGTCCCGCCCACATCCAGACGAGCCCCGTTTCCGCCTCGTAGCTCGAGATGAGGGATCCTTTCCCTGCTTCGTCGGGAAAGAGTTCCCGGCGTTCCCGTCGCATCTCAAGAGGAGGCCCTCTCAACAGGAACGGCGAGAGGAACTCCAGGGTCGTGCCACCATTCCAAGAGTCCCCCAGATGTCTCAGTCCATTCCAGAGGAACCTCTTTTCCCTTCACCGGCTCGTCTTTCACGCCGAGGATCGACTCACACCAAGGTGGCACGTGGCACAGCCCTGTGGGAAAGCCTCGTGGGAAAGCCTCGAGGGACAGCCTCGAGGGAAAGCCACAGATCCCTTGATCCACGTGACAGGAAGCGTGACACTACTGCTGCAGCTCGGGAGGAAAGCGCACGTGCATGCCCCCACTCGAGACGAGGCCTGACTCCCCTGGGGAGACTCAGAAGCACCCCAAGATCCATGGCAACACTGGAGAGGAATCCTCACGTTCCGGCCCCGACTCCACACAAGGACTGAGGCCCCGGCCTGGACGGGAGAGGAATCCCGAGAGGTCCCCTAGCAATTCGCATGGGGACTGGCCTTTCCTGAGGCCACCAGAGCGGGTCCCTGAGGTCCCCGTCGTACCTCGAGAAGACCTGCCGCAACTCGAGAAAATCCAGGAGGTTCTCCCCTCCAGGCGAGATGAGGCCCATTTCCGCTGAGGCGTCTCCAGGCTGATCACACCTCCCCTCTGGAACTTCGAAAGGGTCCTTCACACCCTTGCTGCAAATCAAGAAGTTCCCCGACATACCCGTCTCCACTCGAGAGGAATCACGAGGGTCCCGCCCACATCCAGAGGAGCCCCGTTTCCGCCTCGTAGCTCGAGATTTGGGATCCTTTCCCTGCTTCGTCGGGAAAGAGTTCCCGGCGTTCCCGCCGCATCTCAAGAGGAGGCCCTCTCAACAGGAACGGCGAGAGGAACTCCAGGGTCGTGCCACCATTCCAAGAGTCCCCCAGATGTCTCAGTCCATTCCAGAGGAACCTCTTTTCCCTTCACCGGCTCGTCTTTCACGCCGAGGATCGACTCACACCAAGGTGGCACGTGGCACAGCCCTGTGGGAAAGCCTCGTGGGAAAGCCTCGAGGGACAGCCTCGAGGGAAAGCCACAGATCCCTTGATCCACGTGACAGGAAGCGTGACACTACTGCTGCAGCTCGGGAGGAAAGCGCACGTGCATGCCCCCACTCGAGACGAGGCCTGACTCCCCTGGGGAGACTCAGAAGCACCCCAAGATCCATGGCAACACTGGAGAGGAATCCTCAGGTTCCGGCCCCGACTCAACACAAGGACTGAGGCCCCGGCCTGGACGGGAGAGGAATCCCGAGAGGTCCCCTAGCAACTCGCATGGGGACTGGCCTTTCCTGAGGCCACCAGAGCGGGTCCCTGAGGTCCCCGTCGTAACTCGAGAAGACCTGCCGCAACTCGAGAAAATCCAGGAGGTTCTCCCCTCCAGGCGAGATGAGGCCCATTGCCGCTGAGGCGTCTCGAGGCTGATCACACCTCACCTCTGGAACTTCGAAAGGGTCCTTCACACCCTTGGTGCAAATCAAGAAGTTCCCCGACATACCCGTCTCCACTCGAGAGGAATCACGAGGGTCCCGCCCACATCCAGACGAGCCCCGTTTCCGCCTCGTAGCTCGAGATGAGGGATCCTTTCCCTGCTTCGTCGGGAAAGAGTTCCCGGCGTTCCCGTCGCATCTCAAGAGGAGGCCCTCTCAACAGGAACGGCGAGAGGAACTCCAGGGTCGTGCCACCATTCCAAGAGTCCCCCAGATGTCTCAGTCCATTCCAGAGGAACCTCTTTTCCCTTCACCGGCTCGTCTTTCACGCCGAGGATCGACTCACACCAAGGTGGCACGTGGCACAGCCCTGTGGGAAAGCCTCGTGGGAAAGCCTCGAGGGACAGCCTCGAGGGAAAGCCACAGATCCCTTGATCCACGTGACAGGAAGCGTGACACGACTGCTGCAGCTCGGGAGGAAAGCGCACGTGCATGCCCCCACTCGAGACGAGGCCTGACTCCCCTGGGGAGACTCAGAAGCACCCCAAGATCCATGGCAACACTGGAGAGGAATCCTCACGTTCCGGCCCCGACTCCACACAAGGACTGAGGCCCCGGCCTGGACGGGAGAGGAATCCCGAGAGGTCCCCTAGCAATTCGCATGGGGACTGGCCTTTCCTGAGGCCACCAGAGCGGGTCCCTGAGGTCCCCGTCGTACCTCGAGAAGACCTGCCGCAACTCGAGAAAATCCAGGAGGTTCTCCCCTCCAGGCGAGATGAGGCCCATTTCCGCTGAGGCGTCTCCAGGCTGATCACACCTCCCCTCTGGAACTTCGAAAGGGTCCTTCACACCCTTGCTGCAAATCAAGAAGTTCCCCGACATACCCGTCTCCACTCGAGAGGAATCACGAGGGTCCCGCCCACATCCAGAGGAGCCCCGTTTCCGCCTCGTAGCTCGAGATTTGGGATCCTTTCCCTGCTTCGTCGGGAAATAGTTCCCGGCGTTCCCGCCGCATCTCAAGAGGAGGCCCTCTCAACAGGAACGGCGAGAGGAACTCCAGGGTCGTGCCACCATTCCAAGAGTCCCCCAGATGTCTCAGTCCATTCCAGAGGAACCTCTTTTCCCTTCACCGGCTCGTCTTTCACGCCGAGGATCGACTCACACCAAGGTGGCACGTGGCACAGCCCTGTGGGAAAGCCTCGTGGGAAAGCCTCGAGCGACAGCCTCGAGGGAAAGCCACAGATCCCTTGATCCACGTGACAGGAAGCGTGACACTACTGCTGCAGCTCGGGAGGAAAGCGCACGTGCATGCCCCCACTCGAGACGAGGCCTGACTCCCCTGGGGAGACTCAGAAGCACCCCAAGATCCATGGCAACACTGGAGAGGAATCCTCAGGTTCCGGCCCCGACTCAACACAAGGACTGAGGCCCCGGCCTGGACGGGAGAGGAATCCCGAGAGGTCCCCTAGCAACTCGCATGGGGACTGGCCTTTCCTGAGGCCACCAGAGCGGGTCCCTGAGGTCCCCGTCGTAACTCGAGAAGACCTGCCGCAACTCGAGAAAATCCAGGAGGTTCTCCCCTCCAGGCGAGATGAGGCCCATTGCCGCTGAGGCGTCTCGAGGCTGATCACACCTCACCTCTGGAACTTCGAAAGGGTCCTTCACACCCTTGGTGCAAATCAAGAAGTTCCCCGACATACCCGTCTCCACTCGAGAGGAATCACGAGGGTCCCGCCCACATCCAGACGAGCCCCGTTTCCGCCTCGTAGCTCGAGATGAGGGATCCTTTCCCTGCTTCGTCGGGAAAGAGTTCCCGGCGTTCCCGTCGCATCTCAAGAGGAGGCCCTCTCAACAGGAACGGCGAGAGGAACTCCAGGGTCGTGCCACCATTCCAAGAGTCCCCCAGATGTCTCAGTCCATTCCAGAGGAACCTCTTTTCCCTTCACCGGCTCGTCTTTCACGCCGAGGATCGACTCACACCAAGGTGGCACGTGGCACAGCCCTGTGGGAAAGCCTCGTGGGAAAGCCTCGAGGGACAGCCTCGAGGGAAAGCCACAGATCCCTTGATCCACGTGACAGGAAGCGTGACACTACTGCTGCAGCTCGGGAGGAAAGCGCACGTGCATGCCCCCACTCGAGACGAGGCCTGACTCCCCTGGGGAGACTCAGAAGCACCCCAAGATCCATGGCAACACTGGAGAGGAATCCTCACGTTCCGGCCCCGACTCCACACAAGGACTGAGGCCCCGGCCTGGACGGGAGAGGAATCCCGAGAGGTCCCCTAGCAATTCGCATGGGGACTGGCCTTTCCTGAGGCCACCAGAGCGGGTCCCTGAGGTCCCCGTCGTACCTCGAGAAGACCTGCCGCAACTCGAGAAAATCCAGGAGGTTCTCCCCTCCAGGCGAGATGAGGCCCATTTCCGCTGAGGCGTCTCCAGGCTGATCACACCTCCCCTCTGGAACTTCGAAACGGTCCTTCACACCCTTGCTGCAAATCAAGAAGTTCCCCGACATACCCGTCTCCACTCGAGAGGAATCACGAGGGTCCCGCCCACATCCAGAGGAGCCCCGTTTCCGCCTCGTAGCTCGAGATTTGGGATCCTTTCCCTGCTTCGTCGGGAAAGAGTTCCCGGCGTTTCCGCCGCATCTCAAGAGGAGGCCCTCTCAACAGGAACGGCGAGAGGAACTCCAGGGTCGTGCCACCATTCCAAGAGTCCCCCAGATGTCTCAGTCCATTCCAGAGGAACCTCTTTTCCCTTCACCGGCTCGTCTTTCACGCCGAGGATCGACTCACACCAAGGTGGCACGTGGCACAGCCCTGTGGGAAAGCCTCGTGGGAAAGCCTCGAGCGACAGCCTCGAGGGAAAGCCACAGATCCCTTGATCCACGTGACAGGAAGCGTGACACTACTGCTGCAGCTCGGGAGGAAAGCGCACGTGCATGCCCCCACTCGAGACGACGCCTGACTCCCCTGGGGAGACTCAGAAGCACCCCAAGATCCATGGCAACACTGGAGAGGAATCCTCAGGTTCCGGCCCCGACTCCACACAAGGACTGAGGCCCCGGCCTGGACGGGAGAGGAATCCCGAGAGGTCCCCTAGCAACTCGCATGGGGACTGGCCTTTCCTGAGGCCACCAGAGCGGGTCCCTGAGGTCCCCGTCGTAACTCGAGAAGACCTGCCGCAACTCGAGAAAATCCAGGAGGTTCTCCCCTCCAGGCGAGATGAGGCCCATTGCCGCTGAGGCGTCTCCAGGCTGATCACACCTCACCTCTGGAACTTCGAAAGGGTCCTTCACACCCTTGGTGCAAATCAAGAAGTTCCCCGACATACCCGTCTCCACTCGAGAGGAATCACGAGGGTCCCGCCCACATCCAGACGAGCCCCGTTTCCGCCTCGTAGCTCGAGATGAGGGATCCTTTCCCTGCTTCGTCGGGAAAGAGTTCCCGGCGTTCCCGTCGCATCTCAAGAGGAGGCCCTCTCAACAGGAACGGCGAGAGGAACTCCAGGGTCGTGCCACCATTCCAAGAGTCCCCCAGATGTCTCAGTCCATTCCAGAGGAACCTCTTTTCCCTTCACCGGCTCGTCTTTCACACCGAGGATCGACTCCCACCAAGGTGGCACGTGGCACAGCCCTGTGGGAAAGCCTCGTGGGAAAGCCTCGAGGGACAGCCTCGAGGGAAAGCCACAGATCCCTTGATCCACGTGACAGGAAGCGTGACACTACTGCTGCAGCTCGGGAGGAAAGCGCACGTGCATGCCCCCACTCGAGACGAGGCCTGACTCCCCTGGGGAGACTCAGAAGCACCCCAAGATCCATGGCAACACTGGAGAGGAATCCTCACGTTCCGGCCCCGACTCCACACAAGGACTGAGGCCCCGGCCTGGACGGGAGAGGAATCCCGAGAGGTCCCCTAGCAATTCGCATGGGGACTGGCCTTTCCTGAGGCCACCAGAGCGGGTCCCTGAGGTCCCCGTCGTACCTCGAGAAGACCTGCCGCAACTCGAGAAAATCCAGGAGGTTCTCCCCTCCAGGCGAGATGAGGCCCATTTCCGCTGAGGCCTCTCGAGGCTGATCACACCTCCCCTCTGGAACTTCGAAACGGTCCTTCACACCCTTGCTGCAAATCAAGAAGTTCCCCGACATACCCGTCTCCACTCGAGAGGAATCACGAGGGTCCCGCCCACATCCAGAGGAGCCCCGTTTCCGCCTCGTAGCTCGAGATTTGGGATCCTTTCCCTGCTTCGTCGGGAAAGAGTTCCCGGCGTTTCCGCCGCATCTCAAGAGGAGGCCCTCTCAACAGGAACGGCGAGAGGAACTCCAGGGTCGTGCCACCATTCCAAGAGTCCCCCAGATGTCTCAGTCCATTCCAGAGGAACCTCTTTTCCCTTCACCGGCTCGTCTTTCACGCCGAGGATCGACTCACACCAAGGTGGCACGTGGCACAGCCCTGTGGGAAAGCCTCGTGGGAAAGCCTCGAGCGACAGCCTCGAGGGAAAGCCACAGATCCCTTGATCCACGTGACAGGAAGCGTGACACTACTGCTGCAGCTCGGGAGGAAAGCGCACGTGCATGCCCCCACTCGAGACGACGCCTGACTCCCCTGGGGAGACTCAGAAGCACCCCAAGATCCATGGCAACACTGGAGAGGAATCCTCAGGTTCCGGCCCCGACTCCACACAAGGACTGAGGCCCCGGCCTGGACGGGAGAGGAATCCCGAGAGGTCCCCTAGCAACTCGCATGGGGACTGGCCTTTCCTGAGGCCACCAGAGCGGGTCCCTGAGGTCCCCGTCGTAACTCGAGAAGACCTGCCGCAACTCGAGAAAATCCAGGAGGTTCTCCCCTCCAGGCGAGATGAGGCCCATTGCCGCTGAGGCGTCTCCAGGCTGATCACACCTCACCTCTGGAACTTCGAAAGGGTCCTTCACACCCTTGGTGCAAATCAAGAAGTTCCCCGACATACCCGTCTCCACTCGAGAGGAATCACGAGGGTCCCGCCCACATCCAGACGAGCCCCGTTTCCGCCTCGTAGCTCGAGATGAGGGATCCTTTCCCTGCTTCGTCGGGAAAGAGTTCCCGGCGTTCCCGTCGCATCTCAAGAGGAGGCCCTCTCAACAGGAACGGCGAGAGGAACTCCAGGGTCGTGCCACCATTCCAAGAGTCCCCCAGATGTCTCAGTCCATTCCAGAGGAACCTCTTTTCCCTTCACCGGCTCGTCTTTCACGCCGAGGATCGACTCCCACCAAGGTGGCACGTGGCACAGCCCTGTGGGAAAGCCTCGTGGGAAAGCCTCGAGGGACAGCCTCGAGGGAAAGCCACAGATCCCTTGATCCACGTGACAGGAAGCGTGACACTACTGCTGCAGCTCGGGAGGAAAGCGCACGTGCATGCCCCCACTCGAGACGAGGCCTGACTCCCCTGGGGAGACTCAGAAGCACCCCAAGATCCATGGCAACACTGGAGAGGAATCCTCACGTTCCGGCCCCGACTCCACACAAGGACTGAGGCCCCGGCCTGGACGGGAGAGGAATCCCGAGAGGTCCCCTAGCAATTCGCATGGGGACTGGCCTTTCCTGAGGCCACCAGAGCGGGTCCCTGAGGTCCCCGTCGTACCTCGAGAAGACCTGCCGCAACTCGAGAAAATCCAGGAGGTTCTCCCCTCCAGGCGAGATGAGGCCCATTTCCGCTGAGGCGTCTCCAGGCTGATCACACCTCCCCTCTGGAACTTCGAAACGGTCCTTCACACCCTTGCTGCAAATCAAGAAGTTCCCCGACATACCCGTCTCCACTCGAGAGGAATCACGAGGGTCCCGCCCACATCCAGAGGAGCCCCGTTTCCGCCTCGTAGCTCGAGATTTGGGATCCTTTCCCTGCTTCGTCGGGAAAGATTTCCCGGCGTTCCCGCCGCATCTCAAGAGGAGGCCCTCTCAACAGGAACGGCGAGAGGAACTCCAGGGTCGTGCCACCATTCCAAGAGTCCCCCAGATGTCTCAGTCCATTCCAGAGGAACCTCTTTTCCCTTCACCGGCTCGTCTTTCACGCCGAGGATCGACTCACACCAAGGTGGCACGTGGCACAGCCCTGTGGGAAAGCCTCGTGGGAAAGCCTCGAGCGACAGCCTCGAGGGAAAGCCACAGATCCCTTGATCCACGTGACAGGAAGCGTGACACTACTGCTGCAGCTCGGGAGGAAAGCGCACGTGCATGCCCCCACTCGAGACGAGGCCTGACTCCCCTGGGGAGACTCAGAAGCACCCCAAGATCCATGGCAACACTGGAGAGGAATCCTCAGGTTCCGGCCCCGACTCCACACAAGGACTGAGGCCCCGGCCTGGACGGGAGAGGAATCCCGAGAGGTCCCCTAGCAACTCGCATGGGGACTGGCCTTTCCTGAGGCCACCAGAACGGGTCCCTGAGGTCCCCGTCGTAACTCGAGAAGACCTGCCGCAACTCGAGAAAATCCAGGAGGTTCTCCCCTCCAGGCGAGATGAGGCCCATTGCCGCTGAGGCGTCTCGAGGCTGATCACACCTCACCTCTGGAACTTCGAAAGGGTCCTTCACACCCTTGGTGCAAATCAAGAAGTTCCCCGACATACCCGTCTCCACTCGAGAGGAATCACGAGGGTCCCGCCCACATCCAGACGAGCCCCGTTTCCGCCTCGTAGCTCGAGATTTGGGATCCTTTCCCTGCTTCGTCGGGAAAGAGTTCCCGGCGTTCCCGCCGCATCTCAAGAGGAGGCCCTCTCAACAGGAACGGCGAGAGGAACTCCAGGGTCGTGCCACCATTCCAAGAGTCCCCCAGATGTCTCAGTCCATTGCAGAGGAACCTCTTTTCCCTTCACCGGCTCGTCTTTCACGCCGAGGATCGACTCACACCAAGGTGGCACGTGGCACAGCCCTGTGGGAAAGCCTCGTGGGAAAGCCTCGAGCGACAGCCTCGAGGGAAAGCCACAGATCCCTTGATCCACGTGACAGGAAGCGTGACACTACTGCTGCAGCTCGGGAGGAAAGCGCACGTGCATGCCCCCACTCGAGACGAGGCCTGACTCCCCTGGGGAGACTCAGAAGCACCCCAAGATCCATGGCAACACTGGAGAGGAATCCTCAGGTTCCGGCCCCGACTCCACACAAGGACTGAGGCCCCGGCCTGGACGGGAGAGGAATCCCGAGAGGTCCCCTAGCAACTCGCATGGGGACTGGCCTTTCCTGAGGCCACCAGAGCGGGTCCCTGAGGTCCCCGTCGTAACTCGAGAAGACCTGCCGCAACTCGAGAAAATCCAGGAGGTTCTCCACTCCAGGCGAGATGAGGCCCATTGCCGCTGAGGCGTCTCGAGGCTGATCACACCTCCCCTCTGGAACTTCGAAAGGGTCCTTCACACCCTTGGTGCAAATCAAGAAGTTCCCCGACATACCCGTCTCCACTCGAGAGGAATCACGAGGGTCCCGCCCACATCCAGACGAGCCCCGTTTCCGCCTCGTAGCTCGAGATGAGGGATCCTTTCCCTGCTTCGTCGGGAAAGAGTTCCCGGCGTTCCCGTCGCATCTCAAGAGGAGGCCCTCTCAACAGGAACGGCGAGAGGAACTCCAGGGTCGTGCCACCATTCCAAGAGTCCCCCAGATGTCTCAGTCCATTCCAGAGGAACCTCTTTTCCCTTCACCGGCTCGTCTTTCACGCCGAGGATCGACTCACACCAAGGTGGCACGTGGCACAGCCCTGTGGGAAAGCCTCGTGGGAAAGCCTCGAGGGACAGCCTCGAGGGAAAGCCACAGATCCCTTGATCCACGTGACAGGAAGCGTGACACTACTGCTGCAGCTCGGGAGGAAAGCGCACGTGCATGCCCCCACTCGAGACGAGGCCTGACTCCCCTGGGGAGACTCAGAAGCACCCCAAGATCCATGGCAACACTGGAGAGGAATCCTCACGTTCCGGCCCCGACTCCACACAAGGACTGAGGCCCCGGCCTGGACGGGAGAGGAATCCCGAGAGGTCCCCTAGCAATTCGCATGGGGACTGGCCTTTCCTGAGGCCACCAGAGCGGGTCCCTGAGGTCCCCGTCGTACCTCGAGAAGACCTGCCGCAACTCGAGAAAATCCATGAGGTTCTCCCCTCCAGGCGAGATGAGGCCCATTTCCGCTGAGGCGTCTCCAGGCTGATCACACCTCCCCTCTGGAACTTCGAAACGGTCCTTCACACCCTTGCTGCAAATCAAGAAGTTCCCCGACATACCCGTCTCCACTCGAGAGGAATCACGAGGGTCCCGCCCACATCCAGACGAGCCCCGTTTCCGCCTCGTAGCTCGAGATTTGGGATACTTTCCCTGCTTCGTCGGGAAAGATTTCCCGGCGTTCCCGCCGCATCTCAAGAGGAGGCCCTCTCAACAGGAACGGCGAGAGGAACTCCAGGGTCGTGCCACCATTCCAAGAGTCCCCCAGATGTCTCAGTCCATTCCAGAGGAACCTCTTTTCCCTTCACCGGCTCGTCTTTCACGCCGAGGATCGACTCACACCAAGGTGGCACGTGGCACAGCCCTGTGGGAAAGCCTCGTGGGAAAGCCTCGAGCGACAGCCTCGAGGGAAAGCCACAGATCCCTTGATCCACGTGACAGGAAGCGTGACACTACTGCTGCAGCTCGGGAGGAAAGCGCACGTGCATGCCCCCACTCGAGACGAGGCCTGACTCCCCTGGGGAGACTCAGAAGCACCCCAAGATCCATGGCAACACTGGAGAGGAATCCTCAGGTTCCGGCCCCGACTCCACACAAGGACTGAGGCCCCGGCCTGGACGGGAGAGGAATCCCGAGAGGTCCCCTAGCAACTCGCATGGGGACTGGCCTTTCCTGAGGCCACCAGAGCGGGTCCCTGAGGTCCCCGTCGTAACTCGAGAAGACCTGCCGCAACTCGAGAAAATCCAGGAGGTTCTCCCTTCCAGGCGAGATGAGGCCCATTGCCGCTGAGGCGTCTCGAGGCTGATCACACCTCACCTCTGGAACTTCGAAAGGGTCCTTCACACCCTTGGTGCAAATCAAGAAGTTCCCCGACATACCCGTCTCCACTCGAGAGGAATCACGAGGGTCCCGCCCACATCCAGACGAGCCCCGTTTCCGCCTCGTAGCTCGAGATGAGGGATCCTTTCCCTGCTTCGTCGGGAAAGAGTTCCCGGCGTTCCCGTCGCATCTCAAGAGGAGGCCCTCTCAACAGGAACGGCGAGAGGAACTCCAGGGTCGTGCCACCATTCCAAGAGTCCCCCAGATGTCTCAGTCCATTCCAGAGGAACCTCTTTTCCCTTCACCGTCTCGTCTTTCACGCCGAGGATCGACTCACACCAAGGTGGCACGTGGCACAGCCCTGTGGGAAAGCCTCGTGGGAAAGCCTCGAGGGACAGCCTCGAGGGAAAGCCACAGATCCCTTGATCCACGTGACAGGAAGCGTGACACTACTGCTGCAGCTCGGGAGGAAAGCGCACGTGCATGCCCCCACTCGAGACGAGGCCTGACTCCCCTGGGGAGACTCAGAAGCACCCCAAGATCCATGGCAACACTGGAGAGGAATCCTCAGGTTCCGGCCCCGACTCCACACAAGGACTGAGGCCCCGGCCTGGACGGGAGAGGAATCCCGAGAGGTCCCCTAGCAATTCGCATGGGGACTGGCCTTTCCTGAGGCCACCAGAGCGGGTCCCTGAGGTCCCCGTCGTACCTCGAGAAGACCTGCCGCAACTCGAGAAAATCCAGGAGGTTCTCCCCTCCAGGCGAGATGAGGCCCATTTCCGCTGAGGCGTCTCCAGGCTGATCACACCTCCCCTCTGGAACTTCGAAAGGGTCATTCACACCCTTGCTGCAAATCAAGAAGTTCCCCGACATACCCGTCTCCACTCGAGAGGAATCACGAGGGTCCCGCCCACATCCAGAGGAGCCCCGTTTCCGCCTCGTAGCTCGAGATTTGGGATCCTTTCCCTGCTTCGTCGGGAAAGAGTTCCCGGCGTTCCCGCCGCATCTCAAGAGGAGGCCCTCTCAACAGGAAAGGCGAGAGGAACTCCAGGGTCGTGCCACCATTCCAAGAGTCCCCCAGATGTCTCAGTCCATTCCAGAGGAACCTCTTTTCCCTTCACCGGCTCGTCTTTCACGCCGAGGATCGACTCACACCAAGGTGGCACGTGGCACAGCCCTGTGGGAAAGCCTCGTGGGAAAGCCTCGAGCGACAGCCTCGAGGGAAAGCCACAGATCCCTTGATCCACGTGACAGGAAGCGTGACACTACTGCTGCAGCTCGGGAGGAAAGCGCACGTGCATGCCCCCACTCGAGACGAGGCCTGACTCCCCTGGGGAGACTCAGAAGCACCCCAAGATCCATGGCAACACTGGAGAGGAATCCTCAGGTTCCGGCCCCGACTCAACACAAGGACTGAGGCCCCGGCCTGGACGGGAGAGGAATCCCGAGAGGTCCCCTAGCAACTCGCATGGGGACTGGCCTTTCCTGAGGCCACCAGAGCGGGTCCCTGAGGTCCCCGTCGTAACTCGAGAAGACCTGCCGCAACTCGAGAAAATCCAGGAGGTTCTCCCCTCCAGGCGAGATGAGGCCCATTTCCGCTGAGGCGTCTCCACAAGGCTGATCCCACCTCACCTCTGGAACTTCGAAAGGGTCCTTCACACCCTTGGTGCAAATCAAGAAGTTCCCCGACATACCCGTCTCCACTCGAGAGGAATCACGAGGGTCCCGCCCACATCCAGACGAGCCCCGTTTCCGCCTCGTAGCTCGAGATGTGGGATCCTTTCCCTGCTTCGTCGGGAAAGAGTTCCCGGCGTTCCCGTCGCATCTCAAGAGGAGGCCCTCTCAACAGGAACGGCGAGAGGAACTCCAGGGTCGTGCCACCATTCCAAGAGTCCCCCAGATGTCTCAGTCCATTCCAGAGGAACCTCTTTTCCCTTCACCGGCTCGTCTTTCACGCCGAGGATCGACTCACACCAAGGTGGCACGTGGCACAGCCCTGTGGGAAAGCCTCGTGGGAAAGCCTCGAGGGACAGCCTCGAGGGAAAGCCACAGATCCCTTGATCCACGTGACAGGAAGCGTGACACTACTGCTGCAGCTCGGGAGGAAAGCGCACGTGCATGCCCCCACTCGAGACGAGGCCTGACTCCCCTGGGGAGACTCAGAAGCACCCCAAGATCCATGGCAACACTGGAGTCCGGCCCCGACTCCACACAAGGACTGAGGCCCCGGCATGGACGGGAGAGGAATCCCGAGAGGTCCCCTAGCAACTCGCATGGGGACTGGCCTTTCCTGAGGCCACCAGAGCGGGTCCCTGAGGTCCCCGTCGTAACTCGAGAAGACCTGCCGCAACTCTAGAAAATCCAGGAGGTTCTCCCCTCCAGGCGAGATGAGGCCCATTTCCGCTGAGGCGTCTCCACAAGGCTGATCCCACCTCACCTCTGGAACTTCGAAAGGGTCCTTCACACCCTTGGTGCAAATCAAGAAGTTCCCCGACATACCCGTCTCCACTCGAGAGGAATCACGAGGGTCCCGCCCACATCCAGACGAGCCCCGTTTCCGCCTCGTAGCTCGAGATGTGGGATCCTTTCCCTGCTTCGTCGGGAAAGAGTTCCCGGCGTTCCCGTCGCATCTCAAGAGGAGGCCCTCTCAACAGGAACGGCGAGAGGAACTCCAGGGTCGTGCCACCATTCCAAGAGTCCCCCAGATGTCTCAGTCCATTCCAGAGGAACCTCTTTTCCCTTCACCGGCTCGTCTTTCACGCCGAGGATCGACTCACACCAAGGTGGCACGTGGCACAGCCCTGTGGGAAAGCCTCGTGGGAAAGCCTCGAGGGACAGCCTCGAGGGAAAGCCACAGATCCCTTGATCCACGTGACAGGAAGCGTGACACTACTGCTGCAGCTCGGGAGGAAAGCGCACGTGCATGCCCCCACTCGAGACGAGGCCTGACTCCCCTGGGGAGACTCAGAAGCACCCCAAGATCCATGGCAACACTGGAGAGGAATCCTCACGTTCCGGCCCCGACTCCACACAAGGACTGAGGCCCCGGCCTGGACGGGAGAGGAATCCCGAAAGGTCCCCTAGCAATTCGCATGGGGACTGGCCTTTCCTGAGGCCACCAGAGCGGGTCCCTGAGGTCCCCGTCGTACCTCGAGAAGACCTGCCGCAACTCGAGAAAATCCAGGAGGTTCTCCCCTCCAGGCGAGATGAGGCCCATTTCCGCTGAGGCGTCTCCAGGCTGATCACACCTCCCCTCTGGAACTTCGAAAGGGTCCTTCACACCCTTGCTGCAAATCAAGAAGTTCCCCGACATACCCGTCTCCACTCGAGAGGAATCACGAGGGTCCCGCCCACATCCAGAGGAGCCCCGTTTCCGCCTCGTAGCTCGAGATTTGGGATCCTTTCCCTGCTTCGTCGGGAAAGAGTTCCCGGCGTTCCCGCCGCATCTCAAGAGGAGGCCCTCTCAACAGGAACGGCGAGAGGAACTCCAGGGTCGTGCCACCATTCCAAGAGTCCCCCAGATGTCTCAGTCCATTCCAGAGGAACCTCTTTTCCCTTCACCGGCTCGTCTTTCACGCCGAGGATTGACTCACACCAAGGTGGCACGTGGCACAGCCCTGTGGGAAAGCCTCGTGGGAAAGCCTCGAGCGACAGCCTCGAGGGAAAGCCACAGATCCCTTGATCCACGTGACAGGAAGCGTGACACTACTGCTGCAGCTCGGGAGGAAAGCGCACGTGCATGCCCCCACTCGAGACGAGGCCTGACTCCCCTGGGGAGACTCAGAAGCACCCCAAGATCCATGGCAACACTGGAGAGGAATCCTCAGGTTCCGGCCCCGACTCAACACAAGGACTGAGGCCCCGGCCTGGACGGGAGAGGAATCCCGAGAGGTCCCCTAGCAACTCGCATGGGGACTGGCCTTTCCTGAGGCCACCAGAGCGGGTCCCTGAGGTCCCCGTCGTAACTCGAGAAGACCTGCCGCAACTCGAGAAAATCCAGGAGGTTCTCCCCTCCAGGCGAGATGAGGCCCATTGCCGCTGAGGCGTCTCGAGGCTGATCACACCTCACCTCTGGAACTTCGAAAGGGTCCTTCACACCCTTGGTGCAAATCAAGAAGTTCCCCGACATACCCGTCTCCACTCGAGAGGAATCACGAGGGTCCCGCCCACATCCAGACGAGCCCCGTTTCCGCCTCGTAGCTCGAGATGAGGGATCCTTTCCCTGCTTCGTCGGGAAAGAGTTCCCGGCGTTCCCGTCGCATCTCAAGAGGAGGCCCTCTCAACAGGAACGGCGAGAGGAACTCCAGGGTCGTGCCACCATTCCAAGAGTCCCCCAGATGTCTCAGTCCATTCCAGAGGAACCTCTTTTCCCTTCACCGGCTCGTCTTTCACGCCGAGGATCGACTCACACCAAGGTGGCACGTGGCACAGCCCTGTGGGAAAGCCTCGTGGGAAAGCCTCGAGGGACAGCCTCGAGGGAAAGCCACAGATCCCTTGATCCACGTGACAGGAAGCGTGACACTACTGCTGCAGCTCGGGAGGAAAGCGCACGTGCATGCCCCCACTCGAGACGAGGCCTGACTCCCCTGGGGAGACTCAGAAGCACCCCAAGATCCATGGCAACACTGGAGAGGAATCCTCACGTTCCGGCCCCGACTCCACACAAGGACTGAGGCCCCGGCCTGGACGGGAGAGGAATCCCGAGAGGTCCCCTAGCAATTCGCATGGGGACTGGCCTTTCCTGAGGCCACCAGAGCGGGTCCCTGAGGTCCCCGTCGTACCTCGAGAAGACCTGCCGCAACTCGAGAAAATCCAGGAGGTTCTCCCCTCCAGGCGAGATGAGGCCCATTTCCGCTGAGGCGTCTCCAGGCTGATCACACCTCCCCTCTGGAACTTCGAAAGGGTCCTTCACACCCTTGCTGCAAATCAAGAAGTTCCCCGACATACCCGTCTCCACTCGAGAGGAATCACGAGGGTCCCGCCCACATCCAGAGGAGCCCCGTTTCCGCCTCGTAGCTCGAGATTTGGGATCCTTTCCCTGCTTCTTCGGGAAAGAGTTCCCGGCGTTCCCGCCGCATCTCAAGAGGAGGCCCTCTCAACAGGAACGGCGAGAGGAACTCCAGGGTCGTGCCACCATTCCAAGAGTCCCCCAGATGTCTCAGTCCATTCCAGAGGAACCTCTTTTCCCTTCAACGGCTCGTCTTTCACGCCGAGGATCGACTCACACCAAGGTGGCACGTGGCACAGCCCTGTGGGAAAGCCTCGTGGGAAAGCCTCGAGGGACAGCCTCGAGGGAAAGCCACAGATCCCTTGATCCACGTGACAGGAAGCGTGACACTACTGCTGCAGCTCGGGAGGAAAGCGCACGTGCATGCCCCCACTCGAGACGAGGCCTGACTCCCCTGGGGAGACTCAGAAGCACCCCAAGATCCATGGCAACACTGGAGAGGAATCCTCACGTTCCGGCCCCGACTCCACACAAGGACTGAGGCCCCGGCCTGGACGGGAGAGGAATCCCGAGAGGTCCCCTAGCAACTCGCATGGGGACTGGCCTTTCCTGAGGCCACCAGAGCGGGTCCCTGAGGTCCCCGTCGTACCTCGAGAAGACCTGCCGCAACTCGAGAAAATCCAGGAGGTTCTCCCCTCCAGGCGAGATGAGGCCCATTTCCGCTGAGGCGTCTCCAGGCTGATCACACCTCCCCTCTGGAACTTCGAAAGGGTCCTTCACACCATTGCTGCAAATCAAGAAGTTCCCCGACATACCCGTCTCCACTCGACAGGAATCACGAGGGTCCCGCCCACATCCAGAGGAGCCCCGTTTCCGCCTCGTAGCTCGAGATTTGGGATCCTTTCCCTGCTTCGTCGGGAAAGAGTTCCCGGCGTTCCCGCCGCATCTCAAGAGGAGGCCCTCTCAACAGGAACGGCGAGAGGAACTCCAGGGTCGTGCCACCATTCCAAGAGTCCCCCAGATGTCTCAGTCCATTCCAGAGGAACCTCTTTTCCCTTCACCGGCTCGTCTTTCACGCCGAGGATCGACTCACACCAAGGTGGCACGTGGCACAGCCCTGTGGGAAAGCCTCGTGGGAAAGCCTCGAGCGACAGCCTCGAGGGAAAGCCACAGATCCCTTGATCCACGTGACAGGAAGCGTGACACTACTGCTGCAGCTCGGGAGGAAAGCGCACGTGCATGCCCCCACTCGAGACGAGGCCTGACTCCCCTGGGGAGACTCAGAAGCACCCCAAGATCCATGGCAACACTGGAGAGGAATCCTCAGGTTCCGGACCCGACTCCACACAAGGACTGAGGCCCCGGCCTGGACGGGAGAGGAATCCCGAGAGGTCCCCTAGCAACTCGCATGGGGACTGGCCTTTCCTGAGGCCACCAGAGCGGGTCCCTGAGGTCCCCGTCGTAACTCGAGAAGACCTGCCGCAACTCGAGAAAATCCAGGAGGTTCTCCCCTCCAGGCGAGATGAGGCCCATTTCCGCTGAGGCGTCTCCAGGCTGATCACACCTCCCCTCTGGAACTTCGAAAGGGTCCTTCACACCCTTGCTGCAAATCAAGAAGTTCCCCGACATACCCGTCTCCACTCGAGAGGAATCACGAGGGTCCCGCCCACATCCAGAGGAGCCCCGTTTCCGCCTCGTAGCTCGAGATTTGGGATCCTTTCCCTGCTTCGTCGGGAAAGAGTTCCCGGCGTTCCCGCCGCATCTCAAGAGGAGGCCCTCTCAACAGGAACGGCGAGAGGAACTCCAGGGTCGTGCCACCATTCCAAGAGTCCCCCAGATGTCTCAGTCCATTCCAGAGGAACCTCTTTTCCCTTCACCGGCTCGTCTTTCACGCCGAGGATCGACTCACACCAAGGTGGCACGTGGCACAGCCCTGTGGGAAAGCCTCGTGGGAAAGCCTCGAGGGACAGCCTCGAGGGAAAGCCACAGATCCCTTGATCCACGTGACAGGAAGCGTGACACTACTGCTGCAGCTCGGGAGGAAAGCGCACGTGCATGCCCCCACTCGAGACGAGGCCTGACTCCCCTGGGGAGACTCAGAAGCACCCCAAGATCCATGGCAACACTGGAGAGGAATCCTCACGTTCCGGCCCCGACTCCACACAAGGACTGAGGCCCCGGCCTGGACGGGAGAGGAATCCCGAGAGGTCCCCTAGCAATTCGCATGGGGACTGGCCTTTCCTGAGGCCACCAGAGCGGGTCCCTGAGGTCCCCGTCGTACCTCGAGAAGACCTGCCGCAACTCGAGAAAATCCAGGAGGTTCTCCCCTCCAGGCGAGATGAGGCCCATTTCCGCTGAGGCGTCTCCAGGCTGATCACACCTCCCCTCTGGAACTTCGAAAGGGTCCTTCACACCCTTGCTGCAAATCAAGAAGTTCCCCGACATACCCGTCTCCACTCGAGAGGAATCACGAGGGTCCCGCCCACATCCAGAGGAGCCCCGTTTCCGCCTCGTAGCTCGAGATTTGGGATCCTTTCCCTGCTTCATCGGGAAAGAGTTCCCGGCGTTCCCGCCGCATCTCAAGAGGAGGCCCTCTCAACAGGAACGGCGAGAGGAACTCCAGGGTCGTGCCACCATTCCAAGAGTCCCCCAGATGTCTCAGTCCATTCCAGAGGAACCTCTTTTCCCTTCACCGGCTCGTCTTTCACGCCGAGGATCGACTCACACCAAGGTGGCACGTGGCACAGCCCTGTGGGAAAGCCTCGTGGGAAAGCCTCGAGCGACAGCCTCGAGGGAAAGCCACAGATCCCTTGATCCACGTGACAGGAAGCGTGACACTACTGCTGCAGCTCGGGAGGAAAGCGCACGTGCATGCCCCCACTCGAGACGAGGCCTGACTCCCCTGGGGAGACTCAGAAGCACCCCAAGATCCATGGCAACACTGGAGAGGAATCCTCAGGTTCCGGCCCCGACTCAACACAAGGACTGAGGCCCCGGCCTGGATGGGAGAGGAATCCCGAGAGGTCCCCTAGCAACTCGCATGGGGACTGGCCTTTCCTGAGGCCACCAGAGCGGGTCCCTGAGGTCCCCGTAGTAACTCAAGAAGACCTGCCGCAACTCGAGAAAATCCAGGAGGTTCTCCCCTCCAGGCGAGATGAGGCCCATTGCCGCTGAGGCGTCTCGAGGCTGATCACACCTCACCTCTGGAACTTCGAAAGGGTCCTTCACACCCTTGGTGCAAATCAAGAAGTTCCCCGACATACCCGTCTCCACTCGAGAGGAATCACGAGGGTCCCGCCCACATCCAGATGAGCCCCGTTTCCGCCTCGTAGCTCGAGATGAGGGATCCTTTCCCTGCTTCGTCGGGAAAGAGTTCCCGGCGTTCCCGTCGCATCTCAAGAGGAGGCCCTCTCAACAGGAACGGCGAGAGGAACTCCAGGGTCGTGCCACCATTCCAAGAGTCCCCCAGATGTCTCAGTCCATTCCAGAGGAACCTCTTTTCCCTTCACCGGCTCGTCTTTCACGCCGAGGATCGACTCACACCAAGGTGGCACGTGGCACAGCCCTGTGGGAAAGCCTCGTGGGAAAGCCTCGAGGGACAGCCTCGAGGGAAAGCCACAGATCCCTTGATCCACGTGACAGGAAGCGTGACACTACTGCTGCAGCTCGGGAGGAAAGCGCACGTGCATGCCCCCACTCGAGACGAGGCCTGACTCCCCTGGGGAGACTCAGAAGCACCCCAAGATCCATGGCAACACTGGAGAGGAATCCTCACGTTCCGGCCCCGACTCCACACAAGGACTGAGGCCCCGGCCTGGACGGGAGAGGAATCCCGAGAGGTCCCCTAGAAATTCGCATGGGGACTGGCCTTTCCTGAGGCCACCAGAGCGGGTCCCTGAGGTCCCCGTCGTACCTCGAGAAGACCTGCCGCAACTCGAGAAAATCCAGGAGGTTCTCCCCTCCAGGCGAGATGAGGCCCATTTCCGCTGAGGCGTCTCCAGGCTGATCACACCTCCCCTCTGGAACTTCGAAAGGTTCCTTCACACCCTTGCTGCAAATCAAGAAGTTCCCCGACATACCCGTCTCCACTCGAGAGGAATCACGAGGGTCCCACCCACATCCAGACGAGCCCCGTTTCCGCCTCGTAGCTCGAGATGAGGGATCCTTTCCCTGCTTCGTCGGGAAAGAGTTCCCGGCGTTCCCGTCGCATCTCAAGAGGAGGCCCTCTCAACAGGAACGGCGAGAGGAACTCCAGGGTCGTGCCACCATTCCAAGAGTCCCCCAGATGTCTCAGTCCATTCCAGAGGAACCTCTTTTCCCTTCACCGGCTCGTCTTTCACGCCGAGGATCGACTCACACCAAGGTGGCACGTGGCACAGCCCTGTGGGAAAGCCTCGTGGGAAAGCCTCGAGGGACAGCCTCGAGGGAAAGCCACAGATCCCTTGATCCACGTGACAGGAAGCGTGACACTACTGCTGCAGCTCGGGAGGAAAGCGCACGTGCATGCCCCCACTCGAGACGAGGCCTGACTCCCCTGGGGAGACTCAGAAGCACCCCAAGATCCATGGCAACACTGGAGAGGAATCCTCACGTTCCGGCCCCGACTCCACACAAGGACTGAGGCCCCGGCCTGGACGGGAGAGGAATCCCGAGAGGTCCCCTAGCAATTCGCATGGGGACTGGCCTTTCCTGAGGCCACCAGAGCGGGTCCCTGAGGTCCCCGTCGTACCTCGAGAAGACCTGCCGCAACTCGAGAAAATCCAGGAGGTTCTCCCCTCCAGGCGAGATGAGGCCCATTTCCGCTGAGGCGTCTCCAGGCTGATCACACCTCCCCTCTGGAACTTCGAAAGGGTCATTCACACCCTTGCTGCAAATCAAGAAGTTCCCCGACATACCCGTCTCCACTCGAGAGGAATCACGAGGGTCCCGCCCACATCCAGAGGAGCCCCGTTTCCGCCTCGTAGCTCGAGATTTGGGATCCTTTCCCTGCTTCGTCGGGAAAGAGTTCCCGGCGTTCCCGCCGCATCTCAAGAGGAGGCCCTCTCAACAGGAACGGCGAGAGGAACTCCAGGGTCGTGCCACCATTCCAAGAGTCCCCCAGATGTCTCAGTCCATTCCAGAGGAACCTATTTTCCCTTCACCGGCTCGTCTTTCACGCCGAGGATCGACTCACACCAAGGTGGCACGTGGCACAGCCCTGTGGGAAAGCCTCGTGGGAAAGCCTCGAGCGACAGCCTCGAGGGAAAGCCACAGATCCCTTGATCCACGTGACAGGAAGCGTGACACTACTGCTGCAGCTCGGGAGGAAAGCGCACGTGCATGCCCCCACTCGAGATGAGGCCTGACTCCCCTGGGGAGACTCAGAAGCACCCCAAGATCCATGGCAACACTGGAGAGGAATCCTCAGGTTCCGGCCCCGACTCAACACAAGGACTGAGGCCCCGGCCTGGACGGGAGAGGAATCCCGAGAGGTCCCCTAGCAACTCGCATGGGGACTGGCCTTTCCTGAGGCCACCAGAGCGGGTCCCTGAGGTCCCCGTCGTAACTCGAGAAGACCTGCCGCAACTCGAGAAAATCCAGGAGGTTCTCCCCTCCAGGCGAGATGAGGCCCATTGCCGCTGAGGCGTCTCGAGGCTGATCACACCTCACCTCTGGAACTTCGAAAGGGTCCTTCACACCCTTGGTGCAAATCAAGAAGTTCCCCGACATACCCGTCTCCACTCGAGAGGAATCACGAGGGTCCCACCCACATCCAGACGAGCCCCGTTTCCGCCTCGTAGCTCGAGATGAGGGATCCTTTCCCTGCTTCGTCGGGAAAGAGTTCCCGGCGTTCCCGTCGCATCTCAAGAGGAGGCCCTCTCAACAGGAACGGCGAGAGGAACTCCAGGGTCGTGCCACCATTCCAAGAGTCCCCCAGATGTCTCAGTCCATTCCAGAGGAACCTCTTTTCCCTTCACCGGCTCGTCTTTCACGCCGAGGATCGACTCACACCAAGGTGGCACGTGGCACAGCCCTGTGGGAAAGCCTCGTGGGAAAGCCTCGAGGGACAGCCTCGAGGGAAAGCCACAGATCCCTTGATCCACGTGACAGGAAGCGTGACACTACTGCTGCAGCTCGGGAGGAAAGCGCACGTGCATGCCCCCACTCGAGACGAGGCCTGACTCCCCTGGGGAGACTCAGAAGCACCCCAAGATCCATGGCAACACTGGAGAGGAATCCTCACGTTCCGGCCCCGACTCCACACAAGGACTGAGGCCCCGGCCTGGACGGGAGAGGAATCCCGAGAGGTCCCCTAGCAATTCGCATGGGGACTGGCCTTTCCTGAGGCCACCAGAGCGGGTCCCTGAGGTCCCCGTCGTACCTCGAGAAGACCTGCCGCAACTCGAGAAAATCCAGGAGGTTCTCCCCTCCAGGCGAGATGAGGCCCATTTCCGCTGAGGCGTCTCCAGGCTGATCACACCTCCCCTCTGGAACTTCGAAAGGTTCCTTCACACCCTTGCTGCAAATCAAGAAGTTCCCCGACATACCCGTCTCCACTCGAGAGGAATCACGAGGGTCCCGCCCACATCCAGAGGAGCCCCGTTTCCGCCTCGTAGCTCGAGATTTGGGATCCTTTCCCTGCTTCGTCGGGAAAGAGTTCCCGGCGTTCCCGCCGCATCTCAAGAGGAGGCCCTCTCAACAGGAACGGCGAGAGGAACTCCAGGGTCGTGCCACCATTCCAAGAGTCCCCCAGATGTCTCAGTCCATTCCAGAGGAACCTATTTTCCCTTCACCGGCTCGTCTTTCACGCCGAGGATCGACTCACACCAAGGTGGCACGTGGCACAGCCCTGTGGGAAAGCCTCGTGGGAAAGCCTCGAGCGACAGCCTCGAGGGAAAGCCACAGATCCCTTGATCCACGTGACAGGAAGCGTGACACTACTGCTGCAGCTCGGGAGGAAAGCGCACGTGCATGCCCCCACTCGAGACGAGGCCTGACTCCCCTGGGGAGACTCAGAAGCACCCCAAGATCCATGGCAACACTGGAGAGGAATCCTCAGGTTCCGGCCCCGACTCAACACAAGGACTGAGGCCCCGGCCTGGACGGGAGAGGAATCCCGAGAGGTCCCCTAGCAACTCGCATGGGGACTGGCCTTTCCTGAGGCCACCAGAGCGGGTCCCTGAGGTCCCCGTCGTAACTCGAGAAGACCTGCCGCAACTCGAGAAAATCCAGGAGGTTCTCCCCTCCAGGCGAGATGAGGCCCATTGCCGCTGAGGCGTCTCGAGGCTGATCACACCTCACCTCTGGAACTTCGAAAGGGTCCTTCACACCCTTGGTGCAAATCAAGAAGTTCCCCGACATACCCGTCTCCACTCGAGAGGAATCACGAGGGTCCCACCCACATCCAGACGAGCCCCGTTTCCGCCTCGTAGCTCGAGATGAGGGATCCTTTCCCTGCTTCGTCGGGAAAGAGTTCCCGGCGTTCCCGTCGCATCTCAAGAGGAGGCCCTCTCAACAGGAACGGCGAGAGGAACTCCAGGGTCGTGCCACCATTCCAAGAGTCCCCCAGATGTCTCAGTCCATTCCAGAGGAACCTCTTTTCCCTTCACCGGCTCGTCTTTCACGCCGAGGATCGACTCACACCAAGGTGGCACGTGGCACAGCCCTGTGGGAAAGCCTCGTGGGAAAGCCTCGAGGGACAGCCTCGAGGGAAAGCCACAGATCCCTTGATCCACGTGACAGGAAGCGTGACACTACTGCTGCAGCTCGGGAGGAAAGCGCACGTGCATGCCCCCACTCGAGACGAGGCCTGACTCCCCTGGGGAGACTCAGAAGCACCCCAAGATCCATGGCAACACTGGAGAGGAATCCTCACGTTCCGGCCCCGACTCCACACAAGGACTGAGGCCCCGGCCTGGACGGGAGAGGAATCCCGAGAGGTCCCCTAGCAATTCGCATGGGGACTGGCCTTTCCTGAGGCCACCAGAGCGGGTCCCTGAGGTCCCCGTCGTACCTCGAGAAGACCTGCCGCAACTCGAGAAAATCCAGGAGGTTCTCCCCTCCAGGCGAGATGAGGCCCATTTCCGCTGAGGCGTCTCCAGGCTGATCACACCTCCCCTCTGGAACTTCGAAAGGGTCATTCACACCCTTGCTGCAAATCAAGAAGTTCCCCGACATACCCGTCTCCACTCGAGAGGAATCACGAGGGTCCCGCCCACATCCAGAGGAGCCCCGTTTCCGCCTCGTAGCTCGAGATTTGGGATCCTTTCCCTGCTTCGTCGGGAAAGAGTTCCCGGCGTTCCCGCCGCATCTCAAGAGGAGGCCCTCTCAACAGGAACGGCGAGAGGAACTCCAGGGTCGTGCCACCATTCCAAGAGTCCCCCAGATGTCTCAGTCCATTCCAGAGGAACCTATTTTCCCTTCACCGGCTCGTCTTTCACGCCGAGGATCGACTCACACCAAGGTGGCACGTGGCACAGCCCTGTGGGAAAGCCTCGTGGGAAAGCCTCGAGCGACAGCCTCGAGGGAAAGCCACAGATCCCTTGATCCACGTGACAGGAAGCGTGACACTACTGCTGCAGCTCGGGAGGAAAGCGCACGTGCATGCCCCCACTCGAGATGAGGCCTGACTCCCCTGGGGAGACTCAGAAGCACCCCAAGATCCATGGCAACACTGGAGAGGAATCCTCAGGTTCCGGCCCCGACTCAACACAAGGACTGAGGCCCCGGCCTGGACGGGAGAGGAATCCCGAGAGGTCCCCTAGCAACTCGCATGGGGACTGGCCTTTCCTGAGGCCACCAGAGCGGGTCCCTGAGGTCCCCGTCGTAACTCGAGAAGACCTGCCGCAACTCGAGAAAATCCAGGAGGTTCTCCCCTCCAGGCGAGATGAGGCCCATTGCCGCTGAGGCGTCTCGAGGCTGATCACACCTCACCTCTGGAACTTCGAAAGGGTCCTTCACACCC
Source organism: Budorcas taxicolor (assembly GCF_023091745.1). Classification (NCBI taxonomy): domain Eukaryota; kingdom Metazoa; phylum Chordata; class Mammalia; order Artiodactyla; family Bovidae; genus Budorcas; species Budorcas taxicolor. Next base: position 120,158 of record NW_026291836.1, read on the forward strand.
TTGGTGCAAATCAAGAAGTTCCCCGACATACCCGTCTCCACTCGAGAGGAATCACGAGGGTCCCACCCACATCCAGACGAGCCCCGTTTCCGCCTCGTAGCTCGAGATGAGGGATCCTTTCCCTGCTTCGTCGGGAAAGAGTTCCCGGCGTTCCCGTCGCATCTCAAGAGGAGGCCCTCTCAACAGGAACGGCGAGAGGAACTCCAGGGTCGTGCCACCATTCCAAGAGTCCCCCAGATGTCTCAGTCCATTCCAGAGGAACCTCTTTTCCCTTCACCGGCTCGTCTTTCACGCCGAGGATCGACTCACACCAAGGTGGCACGTGGCACAGCCCTGTGGGAAAGCCTCGTGGGAAAGCCTCGAGGGACAGCCTCGAGGGAAAGCCACAGATCCCTTGATCCACGTGACAGGAAGCGTGACACTACTGCTGCAGCTCGGGAGGAAAGCGCACGTGCATGCCCCCACTCGAGACGAGGCCTGACTCCCCTGGGGAGACTCAGAAGCACCCCAAGATACATGGCAACACTGGAGAGGAATCCTCACGTTCCGGCCCCGACTCCACACAAGGACTGAGGCCCCGGCCTGGACGGGAGAGGAATCCCGAGAGGTCCCCTAGCAATTCGCATGGGGACTGGCCTTACCTGAGGCCACCAGAGCGGGTCCCTGAGGTCCCCGTCGTACCTCGAGAAGACCTGCCGCAACTCGAGAAAATCCAGGAGGTTCTCCCCTCCAGGCGAGATGAGGCCCATTTCCGCTGAGGCGTCTCCAGGCTGATCACACCTCCCCTCTGGAACTTCGAAAGGGTCCTTCACACCCTTGCTGCAAATCAAGAAGTTCCCCGACATACCCGTCTCCACTCGAGAGGAATCACGAGGGTCCCGCCCACATCCAGAGGAGCCCCGTTTCCGCCTCGTAGCTCGAGATTTGGGATCCTTTCCCTGCTTCGTCGGGAAAGAGTTCCCGGCGTTCCCGCCGCATCTCAAGAGGAGGCCCTCTCAACAGGAACGGCGAGAGGAACTCCAGGGTCGTGCCACCATTCCAAGAGTCCCCCAGATGTCTCAGTCCATTCCAGAGGAACCTCTTTTCCCTTCACCGGCTCGTCTTTCACGCCGAGGATCGACTCACACCAAGGTGGCACGTGGCACAGCCCTGTGGGAAAGCCTCGTGGGAAAGCCTCGAGCGACAGCCTCGAGGGAAAGCCACAGATCCCTTGATCCACGTGACAGGAAGCGTGACACTACTGCTGCAGCTCGGGAGGAAAGCGCACGTGCATGCCCCCACTCGAGACGAGGCCTGACTCCCCTGGGGAGACTCAGAAGCACCCCAAGATCCATGGCAACACTGGAGAGGAATCCTCAGGTTCCGGCCCCGACTCAACACAAGGACTGAGGCCCCGGCCTGGACGGGAGAGGAATCCCGAGAGGTCCCCTAGCAACTCGCATGGGGACTGGCCTTTCCTGAGGCCACCAGAGCGGGTCCCTGAGGTCCCCGTCGTAACTCGAGAAGACCTGCCGCAACTCGAGAAAATCCAGGAGGTTCTCCCCTCCAGGCGAGATGAGGCCCATTGCCGCTGAGGCGTCTCGAGGCTGATCACACCTCACCTCTGGAACTTCGAAAGGGTCCTTCACACCCTTGGTGCAAATCAAGAAGTTCCCCGACATACCCGTCTCCACTCGAGAGGAATCACGAGGGTCCCGCCCACATCCAGACGAGCCCCGTTTCCGCCTCGTAGCTCGAGATGAGGGATCCTTTCCCTGCTTCGTCGGGAAAGAGTTCCCGGCGTTCCCGTCGCATCTCAAGTGGAGGCCCTCTCAACAGGAACGGCGAGAGGAACTCCAGGGTCGTGCCACCATTCCAAGAGTCCCCCAGATGTCTCAGTCCATTCCAGAGGAACCTCTTTTCCCTTCACCGGCTCGTCTTTCACGCCGAGGATCGACTCACACCAAGGTGGCACGTGGCACAGCCCTGTGGGAAAGCCTCGTGGGAAAGCCTCGAGGGACAGCCTCGAGGGAAAGCCACAGATCCCTTGATCCACGTGACAGGAAGCGTGACACTACTGCTGCAGCTCGGGAGGAAAGCGCACGTGCATGCCCCCACTCGAGACGAGGCCTGACTCCCCTGGGGAGACTCAGAAGCACCCCAAGATACATGGCAACACTGGAGAGGAATCCTCACGTTCCGGCCCCGACTCCACACAAGGACTGAGGCCCCGGCCTGGACGGGAGAGGAATCCCGAGAGGTCCCCTAGCAATTCGCATGGGGACTGGCCTTACCTGAGGCCACCAGAGCGGGTCCCTGAGGTCCCCGTCGTACCTCGAGAAGACCTGCCGCAACTCGAGAAAATCCAGGAGGTTCTCCCCTCCAGGCGAGATGAGGCCCATTTCCGCTGAGGCGTCTCCAGGCTGATCACACCTCCCCTCTGGAACTTCGAAAGGGTCCTTCACACCCTTGCTGCAAATCAAGAAGTTCCCCGACATACCCGTCTCCACTCGAGAGGAATCACGAGGGTCCCGCCCACATCCAGAGGAGCCCCGTTTCCGCCTCGTAGCTCGAGATTTGGGATCCTTTCCCTGCTTCGTCGGGAAAGAGTTCCCGGCGTTCCCGCCGCATCTCAAGAGGAGGCCCTCTCAACAGGAACGGCGAGAGGAACTCCAGGGTCGTGCCACCATTCCAAGAGTCCCCCAGATGTCTCAGTCCATTCCAGAGGAACCTCTTTTCCCTTCACCGGCTCGTCTTTCACGCCGAGGATCGACTCACACCAAGGTGGCACGTGGCACAGCCCTGTGGGAAAGCCTCGTGGGAAAGCCTCGAGCGACAGCCTCGAGGGAAAGCCACAGATCCCTTGATCCACGTGACAGGAAGCGTGACACTACTGCTGCAGCTCGGGAGGAAAGCGCACGTGCATGCCCCCACTCGAGACGAGGCCTGACTCCCCTGGGGAGACTCAGAAGCACCCCAAGATCCATGGCAACACTGGAGAGGAATCCTCAGGTTCCGGCCCCGACTCAACACAAGGACTGAGGCCCCGGCCTGGACGGGAGAGGAATCCCGAGAGGTCCCCTAGCAACTCGCATGGGGACTGGCCTTTCCTGAGGCCACCAGAGCGGGTCCCTGAGGTCCCCGTCGTAACTCGAGAAGACCTGCCGCAACTCGAGAAAATCCAGGAGGTTCTCCCCTCCAGGCGAGATGAGGCCCATTGCCGCTGAGGCGTCTCGAGGCTGATCACACCTCACCTCTGGAACTTCGAAAGGGTCCTTCACACCCTTGGTGCAAATCAAGAAGTTCCCCGACATACCCGTCTCCACTCGAGAGGAATCACGAGGGTCCCGCCCACATCCAGACGAGCCCCGTTTCCGCCTCGTAGCTCGAGATGTGGGATCCTTTCCCTGCTTCGTCGGGAAAGAGTTCCCGGCGTTCCCGTCGCATCTCAAGAGGAGGCCCTCTCAACAGGAACGGCGAGAGGAACTCCAGGGTCGTGCCACCATTCCAAGAGTCCCCCAGATGTCTCAGTCCATTCCAGAGGAACCTCTTTTCCCTTCACCGGCTCGTCTTTCACGCCGAGGATCGACTCACACCAAGGTGGCACGTGGCACAGCCCTGTGGGAAAGCCTCGTGGGAAAGCCTCGAGGGACAGCCTCGAGGGAAAGCCACAGATCCCTTGATCCACGTGACAGGAAGCGTGACACTACTGCTGCAGCTTGGGAGGAAAGCGCACGTGCATGCCCCCACTCGAGACGAGGCCTGACTCCCCTGGGGAGACTCAGAAGCACCCCAAGATCCATGGCAACACTGGAGAGGAATCCTCACGTTCCGGCCCCGACTCCACACAAGGACTGAGGCCCCGGCCTGGACGGGAGAGGAATCCCGAAAGGTCCCCTAGCAACTCGCATGGGGACTGGCCTTTCCTGAGGCCACCAGAGCGGGTCCCTGAGGTCCCCGTCGTACCTCGAGAAGACCTGCCGCAACTCGAGAAAATCCAGGAGGTTCTCCCCTCCAGGCGAGATGAGGCCCATTTCCGCTGAGGCGTCTCCAGGCTGATCACACCTCCCCTCTGGAACTTCGAAAGGGTCCTTCACACCCTTGCTGCAAATCAAGAAGTTCCCCGACATACCCGTCTCCACTCGAGAGGAATCACGAGGGTCCCGCCCACATCCAGACGAGCCCCGTTTCCGCCTCGTAGCTCGAGATGAGGGATCCTTTCCCTGCTTCGTCGGGAAAGAGTTCCCGGCGTTCCCGTCGCATCTCAAGAGGAGGCCCTCTCAACAGGAACGGCGAGAGGAACTCCAGGGTCGTGCCACCATTCCAAGAGTCCCCCAGATGTCTCAGTCCATTCCAGAGGAACCTCTTTTCCCTTCACCGGCTCGTCTTTCACGCCGAGGATCGACTCACACCAAGGTGGCACGTGGCACAGCCCTGTGGGAAAGCCTCGTGGGAAAGCCTCGAGGGACAGCCTCGAGGGAAAGCCACAGATCCCTTGATCCACGTGACAGGAAGCGTGACACTACTGCTGCAGCTCGGGAGTAAAGCGCACGTGCATGCCCCCACTCGAGACGAGGCCTGACTCCCCTGGGGAGACTCAGAAGCACCCCAAGATCCATGGCAACACTGGAGAGGAATCCTCACGTTCCGGCCCCGACTCCACACAAGGACTGAGGCCCCGGCCTGGACGGGAGAGGAATCCCGAGAGGTCCCCTAGCAATTCGCATGGGGACTGGCCTTTCCTGAGGCCACCAGAGCGGGTCCCTGAGGTCCCCGTCGTACCTCGAGAAGACCTGCCGCAACTCGAGAAAATCCAGGAGGTTCTCCCCTCCAGGCGAGATGAGGCCCATTTCCGCTGAGGCATCTCCAGGCTGATCACACCTCCCCTCTGGAACTTCGAAAGGGTCCTTCACACCCTTGCTGCAAATCAAGAAGTTCCCCGACATACCCGGCTCCACTCGAGAGGAATCACGAGGGTCCCGCCCACATCCAGAGGAGCCCCGTTTCCGCCTCGTAGCTCGAGATTTGGGATCCTTTCCCTGCTTCTTCGGGAAAGAGTTCCCGGCGTTCCCGCCGCATCTCAAGAGGAGGCCCTCTCAACAGGAACGGCGAGAGGAACTCCAGGGTCGTGCCACCATTCCAAGAGTCCCCCAGATGTCTCAGTCCATTCCAGAGGAACCTCTTTTCCCTTCAACGGCTCGTCTTTCACGCCGAGGATCGACTCACACCAAGGTGGCACGTGGCACAGCCCTGTGGGAAAGCCTCGTGGGAAAGCCTCGAGGGACAGCCTCGAGGGAAAGCCACAGATCCCTTGATCCACGTGACAGGAAGCGTGACACTACTGCTGCAGCTCGGGAGGAAAGCGCACGTGCATGCCCCCACTCGAGACGAGGCCTGACTCCCCTGGGGAGACTCAGAAGCACCCCAAGATCCATGGCAACACTGGAGAGGAATCCTCACGTTCCGGCCCTGACTCCACACAAGGACTGAGGCCCCGGCCTGGACGGGAGAGGAATCCCGAGAGGTCCCCTAGCAATTCGCATGGGGACTGGCCTTTCCTGAGGCCACCAGAGCGGGTCCCTGAGGTCCCCGTCGTACCTCGAGAAGACCTGCCGCAACTCGAGAAAATCCAGGAGGTTCTCCCCTCCAGGCGAGATGAGGCCCATTTCCGCTGAGGCGTCTCCAGGCTGATCACACCTCCCCTCTGGAACTTCGAAAGGGTCCTTCACACCATTGCTGCAAATCAAGAAGTTCCCCGACATACCCGTCTCCACTCGAGAGGAATCACGAGGGTCCCGCCCACATCCAGAGGAGCCCCGTTTCCGCCTCGTAGCTCGAGATTTGGGATCCTTTCCCTGCTTCATCGGGAAAGAGTTCCCGGCGTTCCCGCCGCATCTCAAGAGGAGGCCCTCTCAACAGGAACGGCGAGAGGAACTCCAGGGTCGTGCCACCATTCCAAGAGTCCCCCAGATGTCTCAGTCCATTCCAGAGGAACCTCTTTTCCCTTCACCGGCTCGTCTTTCACGCCGAGGATCGACTCACACCAAGGTGGCACGTGGCACAGCCCTGTGGGAAAGCCTCGTGGGAAAGCCTCGAGCGACAGCCTCGAGGGAAAGCCACAGATCCCTTGATCCACGTGACAGGAAGCGTGACACTACTGCTGCAGCTCGGGAGGAAAGCGCACGTGCATGCCCCCACTCGAGACGAGGCCTGACTCCCCTGGGGAGACTCAGAAGCACCCCAAGATCCATGGCAACACTGGAGAGGAATCCTCAGGTTCCGGACCCGACTCCACACAAGGACTGAGGCCCCGGCCTGGACGGGAGAGGAATCCCGAGAGGTCCCCTAGCAACTCGCATGGGGACTGGCCTTTCCTGAGGCCACCAGAGCGGGTCCCTGAGGTCCCCGTCGTAACTCGAGAAGACCTGCCGCAACTCGAGAAAATCCAGGAGGTTCTCCCCTCCAGGCGAGATGAGGCCCATTTCCGCTGAGGCGTCTCCAGGCTGATCACACCTCCCCTCTGGAACTTCGAAAGGGTCCTTCACACCCTTGCTGCAAATCAAGAAGTTCCCCGACATACCCGTCTCCACTCGAGAGGAATCACGAGGGTCCCGCCCACATCCAGAGGAGCCCCGTTTCCGCCTCGTAGCTCGAGATTTGGGATCCTTTCCCTGCTTCGTCGGGAAAGAGTTCCCGGCGTTCCCGCCGCATCTCAAGAGGAGGCCCTCTCAACAGGAACGGCGAGAGGAACTCCAGGGTCGTGCCACCATTCCAAGAGTCCCCCAGATGTCTCAGTCCATTCCAGAGGAACCTCTTTTCCCTTCACCGGCTCGTCTTTCACGCCGAGGATCGACTCACACCAAGGTGGCACGTGGCACAGCCCTGTGGGAAAGCCTCGTGGGAAAGCCTCGAGGGACAGCCTCGAGGGAAAGCCACAGATCCCTTGATCCACGTGACAGGAAGCGTGACACTACTGCTGCAGCTCGGGAGGAAAGCGCACGTGCATGCCCCCACTCGAGACGAGGCCTGACTCCCCTGGGGAGACTCAGAAGCACCCCAAGATCCATGGCAACACTGGAGAGGAATCCTCACGTTCCGGCCCCGACTCCACACAAGGACTGAGGCCCCGGCCTGGACGGGAGAGGAATCCCGAGAGGTCCCCTAGCAATTCGCATGGGGACTGGCCTTTCCTGAGGCCACCAGAGCGGGTCCCTGAGGTCCCCGTCGTACCTCGAGAAGACCTGCCGCAACTCGAGAAAATCCAGGAGGTTCTCCCCTCCAGGCGAGATGAGGCCCATTTCCGCTGAGGCGTCTCCAGGCTGATCACACCTCCCCTCTGGAACTTCGAAAGGGTCCTTCACACCCTTGCTGCAAATCAAGAAGTTCCCCGACATACCCGTCTCCACTCGAGAGGAATCACGAGGGTCCCGCCCACATCCAGAGGAGCCCCGTTTCCGCCTCGTAGCTCGAGATTTGGGATCCTTTCCCTGCTTCATCGGGAAAGAGTTCCCGGCGTTCCCGCCGCATCTCAAGAGGAGGCCCTCTCAACAGGAACGGCGAGAGGAACTCCAGGGTCGTGCCACCATTCCAAGAGTCCCCCAGATGTCTCAGTCCATTCCAGAGGAACCTCTTTTCCCTTCACCGGCTCGTCTTTCACGCCGAGGATCGACTCACACCAAGGTGGCACGTGGCACAGCCCTGTGGGAAAGCCTCGTGGGAAAGCCTCGAGCGACAGCCTCGAGGGAAAGCCACAGATCCCTTGATCCACGTGACAGGAAGCGTGACACTACTGCTGCAGCACGGGAGGAAAGCGCACGTGCATGCCCCCACTCGAGACGAGGCCTGACTCCCCTGGGGAGACTCAGAAGCACCCCAAGATCCATGGCAACACTGGAGAGCAATCCTCAGGTTCCGGCCCCGACTCCACACAAGGACTGAGGCTCCGGCATGGGCGGGAGAGGAATCCCGAGAGGTCCCCTAGCAGCTCGCATGGGGACTGGCCTTTCCTGAGGCCACCAGAGCGGGTCCCTGAGGTCCCCGTCGTAACTCGAGAAGACCTGCCGCAACTCGAGAAAATCCAGGAGGTTCTCCCCTCCAGGCGAGATGAGGCCCATTTCCGCTGAGGCGTCTCGAGGCTGATCACACCTCACCTCTGGAACTTCGAAAGGCTCCTTCACACCCTTGGTGCAAATCAAGAAGTTCCCCGACATACCCGTCTCCACTCGAGAGGAATCACGAGGGTCCCGCCCACATCCAGAGGAGCCCCGTTTCCGCCTCGTAGCTCGAGATGAGGGATCCTTTCCCTGCTTCGTCGGGAAAGAGTTCCCGGCCTTCCCGTCGCATCTCAAGAGGAGGCCCTCTCAACAGGAACGGCCAGAGGAACTCCAGGGTCATGCCACCATTCCAAGAGTCCCCCAGATGTCTCAGTCCATTCCAGAGGAACCTCTTTTCCCTTCACCGGCTCGTCTTTCACGCCGAGGATCGACTCACACCAAGGTGGCACGTGGCACAGCCCTGTGGGAAAGCCTCGTGGGAAAGCCTCGAGGGACAGCCTCGAGGGAAAGCCACAGATCCCTTGATCCACGTGACAGGAAGCGTGACACTACTGCTGCAGCTCGGGAGGAAAGCGCACGTGCATGCCCCCACTCGAGACGAGGCCTGACTCCCCTGGGGAGACTCAGAAGCACCCCAAGATCCATGGCAACACTGGAGAGCAAACCTCAGGTTCCGGCCCCGACTCCACACAAGGACTGAGGCCCCGGCATGGACGGGAGAGGAATCCCGAGAGGTCCCCTAGCAACTCGCATGGGGACTGGCCTTTCCTGAGGCCACCAGAGCGGGTCCCTGAGGTCCCCGTCGTAACTCGAGAAGACCTGCCGCAACTCGAGAAAATCCAGGAGGTTCTCCCCTCCAGGCGAGATGAGGCCCATTTCCGCTGAGGCGTCTCGAGGCTGATCACACCTCCCCTCTGGAACTTCGAAAGGGTCCTTCACACCCTTGGTGCAAATTAAGAAGTTCCCCGACATACCCGTCTCCACTCGAGAGGAATCACGAGGGTCCCGCCCACATCCAGAGGAGCCCCGTTTCCGCCTCGTAGCTCGAGATGAGGGATCCTTTCCCTGCTTCGTCGGGAAAGAGTTCCCGGCCTTCCCGTCGCATCTCAAGAGGAGTCCCTCTCAACAGGAACGGCGAGAGGAACTCCAGGGTCGTGCCACCATTCCAAGAGTCCCCCAGATGTCTCAGTCCATTCCAGAGGAACCTCTTTTCCCTTCACCGGCTCGTCTTTCACGCCGAGGATCGACTCACACCAAGGTGGCACGTGGCACAGCCCTGTGGGAAAGCCTCGTGGGAAAGCCTCGAGGGACAGCCTCGAGGGAAAGCCACAGATCCCTTGATCCACGTGACAGGAAGCGTGACACTACTGCTGCAGCTCGGGAGGAAAGCGCACGTGCATGCCCCCACTCGAGACGAGGCCTGACTCCCCTGGGGAGACTCAGAAGCACCCCAAGATCCACGGCAACACTGGAGGGAATCCTCAGGTTCCGGCCCCGACTCCACACAAGGACTGAGGCCCCGGCATGGACGGGAGAGGAATCCCGAGAGGTCCCCTAGCAACTCGCATGGGGACTGGCCTTTCCTGAGGCCACCAGAGCGGGTCCCTGTGGTCCCCGTCGTAACTCGAGAAGACCTGCCGCACCTCGAGAAAATCCAGGAGGTTCTCCCCTCCAGGCGAGATGAGGCTCATTTCCGCTGAGGCGTCTCGAGGCTGATCACACTTCACCTCTGGAACTTCGAAAGGCTCCTTCACACCCTTGGTGCAAATCAAGAAGTTCCCCGACATAGCCGTCTCCACTCGAGAGGAATCACGAGGGTCCCGCCCACATCCAGAGGAGCCCCGTTTCCGCCTCGTAGCTCGAGATGAGGGATCCTTTCCCTGCTTCATCGGGAAAGAGTTCCCGGCCTTCCCGTCGCATCTCAAGAGGAGGCCCTCTCAACAGGAACGGCGAGAGGAACTCCAGGGTCATGCCACCATTCCAAGAGTCCCCCAGATGTCTCAGTCCATTCCAGAGGAACCTCTTTTCCCTTCACCGGCTCGTCTTTCACGCCGAGGATCGACTCACACCAAGGTGGCACGTGGCACAGCCCTGTGGGAAAGCCTCGTGGGAAAGCCTCGAGGGACAGCCTCGAGGGAAAGCCACAGATCCCTTGATCCACGTGACAGGAAGCGTGACACTACTGCTGCAGCTCGGGAGGAAAGCGCACGTGCATGCCCCCACTCGAGACGAGGCCTGACTCCCCTGGGGAGACTCAGAAGCACCCCAAGATCCATGGCAACACTGGAGAGCAAACCTCAGGTTCCGGCCCCGACTCCACACAAGGACTGAGGCCCCGGCATGGACGGGAGAGGAATCCCGAGAGGTCCCCTAGCAACTCGCATGGGGACTGGCCTTTCCTGAGGCCACCAGAGCGGGTCCCTGAGGTCCCCGTCGTAACTCGAGAAGACCTGCCGCAACTCGAGAAAATCCAGGAGGTTCTCCCCTCCAGGCGAGATGAGGCCCATTTCCGCTGAGGCGTCTCGAGGCTGATCACACCTCCCCTCTGGAACTTCGAAAGGGTCCTTCACACCCTTGGTGCAAATTAAGAAGTTCCCCGACATACCCGTCTCCACTCGAGAGGAATCACGAGGGTCCCGCCCACATCCAGAGGAGCCCCGTTTCCGCCTCGTAGCTCGAGATGAGGGATCCTTTCCCTGCTTCGTCGGGAAAGAGTTCCCGGCCTTCCCGTCGCATCTCAAGAGGAGTCCCTCTCAACAGGAACGGCGAGAGGAACTCCAGGGTCGTGCCACCATTCCAAGAGTCCCCCAGATGTCTCAGTCCATTCCAGAGGAACCTCTTTTCCCTTCACCGGCTCGTCTTTCACGCCGAGGATCGACTCACACCAAGGTGGCACGTGGCACAGCCCTGTGGGAAAGCCTCGTGGGAAAGCCTCGAGGGACAGCCTCGAGGGAAAGCCACAGATCCCTTGATCCACGTGACAGGAAGCGTGACACTACTGCTGCAGCTCGGGAGGAAAGCGCACGTGCATGCCCCCACTCGAGACGAGGCCTGACTCCCCTGGGGAGACTCAGAAGCACCCCAAGATCCACGGCAACACTGGAGGGAATCCTCAGGTTCCGGCCCCGACTCCACACAAGGACTGAGGCCCCGGCATGGACGGGAGAGGAATCCCGAGAGGTCCCCTAGCAACACGCATGGGGACTGGCCTTTCCTGAGGCCACCAGAGCGGGTCCCTGTGGTCCCCGTCGTAACTCGAGAAGACCTGCCGCACCTCGAGAAAATCCAGGAGGTTCTCCCCTCCAGGCGAGATGAGGCTCATTTCCGCTGAGGCGTCTCGAGGCTGATCACACTTCACCTCTGGAACTTCGAAAGGCTCCTTCACACCCTTGGTGCAAATCAAGAAGTTCCCCGACATAGCCGTCTCCACTCGAGAGGAATCACGAGGGTCCCGCCCACATCCAGAGGAGCCCCGTTTCCGCCTCGTAGCTCGAGATGAGGGATCCTTTCCCTGCTTCATCGGGAAAGAGTTCCCGGCCTTCCCGTCGCATCTCAAGAGGAGGCCCTCTCAACAGGAACGGCGAGAGGAACTCCAGGGTCATGCCACCATTCCAAGAGTCCCCCAGATGTCTCAGTCCATTCCAGAGGAACCTCTTTTCCCTTCACCGGCTCGTCTTTCACGCCGAGGATCGACTCACACCAAGGTGGCACGTGGCACAGCCCTGTGGGAAAGCCTCGTGGGAAAGCCTCGAGGGACAGCCTCGAGGGAAAGCCACAGATCCCTTGATCCACGTGACAGGAAGCGTGACACTACTGCTGCAGCTCGGGAGGAAAGCGCACGTGCATGCCCCCACTCGAGACGAGGCCTGACTCCCCTGGGGAGACTCAGAAGCACCCCAAGATCCATGGCAACACTGGAGAGGAATCCTCAGGTTCCGGCCCCGACTACACACAAGGACTGAGGCCCCGGCATGGACGGGAGAGGAATCCCGAGAGGTCCCCTAGCAACTCGCATGGGGACTGGCCTTTCCTGAGGCCACCAGAGCGGGTCCCTGAGGTCCCCGTCGTAACTCGAGAAGACCTGCCGCAACTCGAGAAAATCCAGGAGGTTCTCCCCTCCAGGCGAGATGAGGCCCATGTCCGCTGAGGCGTCTCGAGGCTGATCACACCTCCCCTCTGGAACTTCGAAAGGCTCCTTCACACCCTTAGTGCAAATCAAGAAGTTCCCCGACATACCCGTCTCCACTCGAGAGGAATCACGAGGGTCCCGCCCACATCCAGAGGAGCCCCGTTTCCGCCTCGTAGCTCGAGATGAGGGATCCTTTCCCTGCTTCGTCGGGAAAGAGTTCCCGGCCTTCCCGTCGCATCTCAAGAGGAGGCCCTCTCAACAGGAACGGCGAGAGGAACTCCAGGGTCGTGCCACCATTCCAAGAGTCCCCCAGATGTCTCAGTCCATTCCAGAGGAACCTCTTTTCCCTTCACCGGCTCGTCTTTCACGCCCAGGATCGACTCACACCAAGGTGGCACCTGGCACAGCCCTGTGGGAAAGCCTCGTGGGAAAGCCTCGAGGGACAGCCTCGAGGGAAAGCCACAGATCCCTTGATCCACATGACAGGAAGCGTGACACTACTGCTGCAGCTCGGGAGGAAAGCGCACGTGCATGCCCCCACTCGAGACGAGGCCTGACTCCCCTGGGGAGACTCAGAAGCACCCCAAGATCCATGGCAACAATGGAGAGGAATCCCCAGGTTCCGGCCCCGACTCCACACAAGGACTGAGGCCCCGGCATGGAAGGGAGAGGAATCCCGAGAGGTCCCCTAGCAACTCGCATGGGGACTGGCCTTTCCTGAGGCCACCAGAGCGGGTCCCTGAGGTCCCCGTCGTAACTCGAGAAGACCTGCCGCAACTCGAGAAAATCCAGGAGGTTCTCCCCTCCAGGCGAGATGAGGCCCATTTCCGCTGAGGCGTCTCGAGGCTGATCACACCTCACCTCTGGAACTTCGAAAGGCTCCTTCACACCCTTGGTGCAAATCAAGAAGTTCCCCGACATACCCGTCTCCACTCGAGAGGAATCACGAGGGTCCCGCCCACATCCAGAGGAGCCCCGTTTCCGCCTCGTAGCTCGAGATGAGGGATCCTTTCCCTGCTTCGTCGGGAAAGAGTTCCCGGCCTTCCCGTCGCATCTCAAGAGGAGGCCCTCTCAACAGGAACGGCGAGAGGAACTCCAGGGTCGTGCCACCATTCCAAGAGTCCCCCAGATGTCTCAGTCCATTCCAGAGGAACCTCTTTTCCCTTCACCGGCTCGTCTTTCACGCCGAGGATCGACTCACACCAAGGTGGCACGTGGCACAGCCCTGTGGGAAAGCCTCGTGGGAAAGCCTCGAGGGACAGCCTCGAGGGAAAGCCACAGATCCCTTGATCCACGTGACAGGAAGCGTGACACTACTGCTGCAGCTCGGGAGGAAAGCGCACGTGCATGCCCCCACTCGAGACGAGGCCTGACTCCCCTGGGGAGACTCAAAAGCACCCCAAGATCCATGGCAACACTGGAGAGGAAACCTCAGTGTCCGGCCCCGACTCCACACAAGGACTGTGGCCCCGGCATGGACGGGAGAGGAATCCCGAGAGGTCCCCTAGCAACTCGCATGGGGACTGGCCTTTCCTGAGGCCACCAGAGCGGGTCCCTGAGGTCCCCGTCGTAACTCGAGAAGACCTGCCGCAACTCGAGAAAATCCAGGAGGTTCTCCCCTCCAGGCGAGATGAGGCCCATTTCCGCTGAGGCGTCTCGAGGCTGATCACACCTCACCTCTGGAACTTCGAAAGGCTCCTTCACACCCTTGGTGCAAATCAAGAAGTTCCCCGACCTAGCCGTCTCCACTCGAGAGGAATCACGTGGGTCACGCCCACATCCAGAGGAGCCCCGTTTCCGCCTCGTAGCTCGAGATGAGGGATCCTTTCCCTGCTTCGTCGGGAAAGAGTTCCCGGCGTTCCCGTCGCATCTCAAGAGGAGGCCCTCTCAACAGGAACGGCGAGAGGAACTCCAGGGTCGTGCCACCATTCCAAGAGTCCCCCAGATGTCTCAGTCCATTCCAGAGGAACCTCTTTTCCCTTCACCGGCTCGTCTTTCACGCCGAGGATCGACTCACACCAAGGTGGCACGTGGCACAGCCCTGTGGGAAAGCCTCGTGGGAAAGCCTCGAGGGACAGCCTCGAGGGAAAGCCACAGATCCCTTGATCCACGTGACAGGAAGCGTGACACTACTGCTGCAGCTCGGGAGGAAAGCGCACGTGCATGCCCCCACTCGAGACGAGGCCTGACTCCCCTGGGGAGACATAGAAGCACCCCAAGTTCCATGGCAACACTGGAGAGGAATCCTCAGGTTCCGGCTCCGACTCCACACAAGGACTGAGGCCCCGGCATGGACGGGAGAGGAATCCCGAGAGGTCCCCTAGCAACTCGCATGGGGACTGGCCTTTCCTGAGGCCACCAGAGCGGGTCCCTGAGGTCCCCGTCGTAACTCGAGAAGACCTGCCGCAACTCGAGAAAATCCAGGAGGTTCTCCCCTCCAGGCGAGATGAGGCCCATTTCCGCTGAGGCGTCTCGAGGCTGATCACACCTCACCTCTGGAACTTCGAAAGGCTCCTTCACACCCTTGGTGCAAATCAAGAAGTTCCCCGACATACCCGTCTCCACTCGAGAGGAATCACGAGGGTCCCGCCCACATCCAGAGGAGCCCCGTTTCCGCCTCGTAGCTCGAGATGAGGGATCCTTTCCCTGCTTCGTCGGGAAAGAGTTCCCGGCCTTCCCGTCGCATCTCAAGAGGAGGCCCTCTCAACAGGAACGGCGAGAGGAACTCCAGGGTCGTGCCACCATTCCAAGAGTCCCCCAGATGTCTCAGTCCATTCCAGAGGAACCTCTTTTCCCTTCACCGGCTCGTCTTTCACGCCGAGGATCGACTCACACCAAGGTGGCACCTGGCACAGCCCTGTGGGAAAGCCTCGTGGGAAAGCCTCGAGGGACAGCCTCGAGGGAAAGCCACAGATCCCTTGATCCACATGACAGGAAGCGTGACACTACTGCTGCAGCTCGGGAGGAAAGCGCACGTGCATGCCCCAACTCGAGACGAGGCCTGACTCCCCTGGGGAGACTCAGAAGCACCCCAAGATCCATGGCAACACTGGAGAGGAATCCCCAGGTTCCGGCCCCGACTCCACACAAGGACTGAGGCCCCGGCATGGACGGGAGAGGAATCCCGTGAGGTCCCCTAGCAACTCGCATGGGGACTGGCCTTTCCTGAGGCCACCAGAGCGGGTTCCTGTGGTCCCCGTCGTAACTCGAGAAGACCTGCCGCAACTCGAGAAAATCCAGGAGGTTCTGCCCTCCAGGCGAGATGAGGCCCATTTCCGCTGAGGCGTCTCGAGGCTGATCACACCTCACCTCTGGAACTTCGAAAGGGTCCTTCACACCCTTGGTGCAAATCAAGAAGTTCCCCGACATACCCGTCTCCACTCGAGAGGAATCACGAGGGTCCCGCCCACATCCAGAGGAGCCCCGTTTCCGCCTCGTAGCTCGAGATGAGGGATCCTTTCCCTGCTTCGTCGGGAAAGAGTTCCCGGCGTTCCCGTCGCATCTCAAGAGGAGGCCCTCTCAACAGGAACGGCGAGAGGAACTCCAGGGTCGTGCCACCATTCCAAGAGTCGCCCAGATGTCTCAGTCCATTCCAGAGGAACCTCTTTTCCCCTCACCGGCTCGTCTTTCACGCCGAGGATCGACTTACACCAAGGTGGCACGTGGCACAGCCCTGTGGGAAAGCCTCGTGGGAAAGCCTCGAGGGCCAGCCTCGAGGGAAAGCCACAGATCCCTTGATCCACGTGACAGGAAGCGTGACACTACTGCTGCAGCTCGGGAGGAAAGCGCACGTGCATGCCCCCGCTCGAGACGAGGCCTGACTCCCCTGGGGAGACTCAAAAGCACCCCAAGATCCATGGCAACACTGGAGAGGAATCCTCAGGTTCCGGCCCCGACTCCACACAAGGACTGAGGCCCCGGCATGGACGGGAGAGGAATCCCGAGAGGTCCCCTAGCAACTCGCATGGGGACTGGCCTTTCCTGAGGCCACCAGAGCGGGTCCCTGAGGTCCCCGTCGTAACTCGAGAAGACCTGCCGCAACTCGAGAAAATCCAGGAGGTTCTCCCCTCCAGGCGAGATGAGGCCCATTTCCGCTGAGGCGTCTCGAGGCTGATCACACCTCACCTCTGGAACTTCGAAAGGCTCCTTCACACCCTTGGTGCAAATCAAGAAGTTCCCCGACATACCCGTCTCCACTCGAGAGGAATCACGAGGGTCCCGCCCACATCCAGAGGAGCCCCGTTTCCGCCTCGTAGCTCGAGATGAGGGATCCTTTCCCTGCTTCGTCGGGAAAGAGTTCCCGGCCTTCCCGTCGCATCTCAAGAAGAGGCCCTCTCAACAGGAACGGCGAGAGGAACTCCAGGGTCATGCCACCATTCCAAGAGTCCCCCAGATGTCTCAGTCCATTCCAGAGGAACCTCTTTTCCCTTCACCGGCTCGTCTTTCACGCCGAGGATCGACTCACACCAAGGTGGCACGTGGCACAGCCCTGTGGGAAAGCCTCGTGGGAAAGCCTTGAGGGACAGCCTCGAGGGAAAGCCACAGATCCCTTGATCCACGTGACAGGAAGCGTGACACTACTGCTGCAGCTCGGGAGGAAAGCGCACGTGCATGCCCCCACTCGAGACGAGGCCTGACTCCCCTGGGGAGACTCAGAAGCACCCCAAGATCCATGGCAACACTGGAGAGCAAACCTCAGGTTCCGGCCCCGACTCCACACAAGGACTGAGGCCCCGGCATGGACGGGAGAGGAATCCCGAGAGGTCCCCTAGCAACTCGCATGGGGACTGGCCTTTCCTGAGGCCACCAGAGCGGGTCCCTGAGGTCCCCGTCGTAACTCGAGAAGACCTGCCGCAACTCGAGAAAATCCAGGAGGTTCTCCCCTCCAGGCGAGATGAGGCCCATTTCCGCTGAGGCGTCTCGAGGCTGATCACACCTCCCCTCTGGAACTTCGAAAGGGTCCTTCACACCCTTGGTGCAAATTAAGAAGTTCCCCGACATACCCGTCTCCACTCGAGAGGAATCACGATGGTCCCGCCCACATCCAGAGGAGCCCCGTTTCCGCCTCGTAGCTCGAGATGAGGGATCCTTTCCCTGCTTCGTCGGGAAAGAGTTCCCGGCCTTCCCGTCGCATCTCAAGAGGAGTCCCTCTCAACAGGAACGGCGAGAGGAACTCCAGGGTCGTGCCACCATTCCAAGAGTCCCCCAGATGTCTCAGTCCATTCCAGAGGAACCTCTTTTCCCTTCACCGGCTCGTCTTTCACGCCGAGGATCGACTCACACCAAGGTGGCACGTGGCACAGCCCTGTGGGAAAGCCTCGTGGGAAAGCCTCGAGGGACAGCCTCGAGGGAAAGCCACAGATCCCTTGATCCACGTGACAGGAAGCGTGACACTACTGCTGCAGCTCGGGAGGAAAGCGCACGTGCATGCCCCCACTCGAGACGAGGCCTGACTCCCCTGGGGAGACTCAGAAGCACCCCAAGATCCATGGCAACACTGGAGGGAATCCTCAGGTTCCGGCCCCGACTCCACACAAGGACTGAGGCCCCGGCATGGACGGGAGAGGAATCCCGAGAGGTCCCCTAGCAACTCGCATGGGGACTGGCCTTTCCTGAGGCCACCAGAACGGGTCCCTGTGGTCCCCGTCGTAACTCGAGAAGACCTGCCGCACCTCGAGAAAATCCAGGAGGTTCTCCCCTCCAGGGGAGATGAGGTTCATTTCCGCTGAGGGGTCTCGAGGCTGATCACACTTCACCTCTGGAACTTCGAAAGGCTCCTTCACACCCTTGGTGCAAATCAAGAAGTTCCCCGACCTAGCCGTCTCCACTCGAGAGGAATCACGAGGGTCCCGCCCACATCCAGAGGAGCCCCGTTTCCGCCTCGTAGCTCGAGATGAGGGATCCTTTCTCTGCTTCGTCGGGAAAGAGTTCCCGGCCTTCCCGTCGCATCTCAAGAGGAGGCCCTCTCAACAGGAACGGCGAGAGGAACTCCAGGGTCGTGCCACCATTCCAAGAGACCCCCAGATGTCTCAGTCCATTCCAGAGGAACCTCTTTTCCAATCACCGGCTCGTCTTTCACGCCGAGGATCGACTCACACCAAGGTGGCACCTGGCACAGCCCTGTGGGAAAGCCTCGTGGGAAAGCCTCGAGGGACAGCCTCGAGGGAAAGCCACAGATCCCTTGATCCACATGACAGGAAGCGTGACACTACTGCTGCAGCTCGGGAGGAAAGCGCACGTGCATGCCCCCACTCGAGACGAGGCCTGACTCCCCTGGGGAGACTCAGAAGCACCCCAAGATCCATGGCAACACTGGAGAGTAATCCCCAGGTTCCGGCCCCGACTCCACACAAGGACTGAGGCCCCGGCATGGACGGGAGAGGAATCCCGAGAGGTCCCCTAGCAACTCGCATGGGGACTGGCCTTTCCTGAGGCCACCAGAGCGGGTCCCTGAGGTCCCCGTCGTAACTCGAGAAGACCTGCCGCAACTCGAGAAAATCCAGGAGGTTCTCCCCTCCAGGCGAGATGAGGCCCATTTCCGCTGAGGCGTCTCGAGGCTGATCACACCTCACCTCTGGAACTTCGATAGGCTCCTTCACACCCTTGGTGCAAATCAAGAAGTTCCCCGACATACCCGTCTCCACTCGAGAGGAATCACGAGGGTCCCGCCCACATCCAGAGGAGCCCCGTTTCCGCCTCGTAGCTCGAGATGAGGGATCCTTTCCCTGCTTCGTCGGGAAAGAGTTCCCGGCCTTCCCGTCGCATCTCAAGAGGAGTCCCTCTCAACAGGAACGGCGAGAGGAACTCCAGGGTCGTGCCACCATTCCAAGAGTCCCCCAGATGTCTCAGTCCATTCCAGAGGAACCTCTTTTCCCTTCACCGGCTCGTCTTTCACGCCGAGGATCGACTCACACCAAGGTGGCACGTGGCACAGCCCTGTGGGAAAGCCTCGTGGGAAAGCCTCGAGGGACAGCCTCGAGGGAAAGCCACAGATCCCTTGATCCACGTGACAGGAAGCGTGACACTACTGCTGCAGCTCGGGAGGAAAGCGCACGTGCATGCCCCCACTCGAGACGAGGCCTGACTCCCCTGGGGAGACTCAGAAGCACCCCAAGATCCATGGAAACACTGGAGAGGAATCCTCAGGTTCCGGCCCCGACTCCACACAAGGACTGAGGCCCCGGCATGGACGGGAGAGGAATCCCGAGAGGTCCCCTAGCAACTCGCATGGGGACTGGCCTTTCCTGAGGCCACCAGAGCGGGTTCCTGTGGTCCCCGTCGTAACTCGAGAAGACCTGCCGCAACTCGAGAAAATCCAGGAGGTTCTGCCCTCCAGGCGAGATGAGGCCCATTTCCGCTGAGGCGTCTCGAGGCTGATCACACCCAACCTCTGGAAGTTCGAAAGGGTCCTTCACACCCTTGGTGCAAATCAAGAAGTTCCCCGACATACCCGTCTCCACTCGAGAGGAATCACGAGGGTCCCGCCCACATCCAGAGGAGCCCCGTTTCCGCCTCGTAGCTCGAGATGAGGGATCCTTTCCCTGCTTCGTCGGGAAAGAGTTCCCGGCGTTCCCGTCGCATCTCAAGAGGAGGCCCTCTCAACAGGAACGGCGAGAGGAACTCCAGGGTCGTGCCACCATTCCAAGAGTCCCCCAGATGTCTCAGTCCATTCCAGAGGAACCTCTTTTCCCCTCACCGGCTCGTCTTTCACGCCGAGGATCGACTCACACCAAGGTGGCACGTGGCACAGCCCTGTGGGAAAGCCTCGTGGGAAAGCCTCGAGGGCCAGCCTCGAGGGAAAGCCACAGATCCCTTGATCCACGTGACAGGAAGCGTGACACTACTGCTGCAGCTCGGGAGGAAAGCGCACGTGCATGCCCCCACTCGAGACGAGGCCTGACTCCCCTGGGGAGACTCAAAAGCACCCCAAGATCCATGGCAACACTGGAGAGGAATCCTCAGGTTCCGGCCCCGACTCCACACAAGGACTGAGGCCCCGGCATGGACGGGAGAGGAATCCCGAGAGGTCCCCTAGCAACTCGCATGGGGACTGGCCTTTCCTGAGGCCACCAGAGCGGGTCCCTGAGGTCCCCGTCGTAACTCGAGAAGACCTGCCGCAACTCGAGAAAATCCAGGAGGTTCTCCCCTCCAGGCGAGATGAGGCCCATTTCCGCTGAGGCGTCTCGAGGCTGATCACACCTCACCTCTGGAACTTCGAAAGGCTCCTTCACACCCTTGGTGCAAATAAAGAAGTTCCCCGACATACCCGTCTCCACTCGAGAGGAATCACGAGGGTCCCGCCCACATCCAGAGGAGCCCCGTTTCCGCCTCGTAGCTCGAGATGAGGGATCCTTTCCCTGCTTCGTCGGGAAAGAGTTCCCGGCCTTCCCGTCGCATCTCAAGAGGAGGCCCTCTCAACAGGAACGGCGAGAGGAACTCCAGGGTCATGCCACCATTCCAAGAGTCCCCCAGAGGTCTCAGTCCATTCCAGAGGAACCTCTTTTCCCTTCACCGGCTCGTCTTTCACGCCGAGGATCGACTCACACCAAGGTGGCACGTGGCACAGCCCTGTGGGAAAGCCTCGTGGGAAAGCCTTGAGGGACAGCCTCGAGGGAAAGCCACAGATCCCTTGATCCACGTGACAGGAAGCGTGACACTACTGCTGCAGCTCGGGAGGAAAGCGCACGTGCATGCCCCCACTCGAGACGAGGCCTGACTCCCCTGGGGAGACTCAGAAGCACCCCAAGATCCATGGCAACACTGGAGAGGAATCCTCAGGTTCCGGCCCCGACTCCACACAAGGACTGAGGCCCCGGCATGGACGGGAGAGGAATCCCGAGAGGTCCCCTAGCAACTCGCATGGGGACTGGCCTTTCCTGAGGCCACCAGAGCGGGTCCCTGTGGTCCCCGTCGTAACTCGAGAAGACCTGCCGCAACTCGAGAAAATCCAGGAGGTTCTCCCCTCCAGGCGAGATGAGGCCCATGTCCGCTGAGGCGTCTCGAGGCTGATCACACCTCCCCTCTGGAACTTCGAAAGGCTCCTTCACACCCTTAGTGCAAATCAAGAAGTTCCCCGACATACCCGTCTCCACTCGAGAGGAATCACGAGGGTCCCGCCCACATCCAGAGGAGCCCCGTTTCCGCCTCGTAGCTGGAGATGAGGGATCCTTTCCCTGCTTCGTCGGGAAAGAGTTCCCGGCGTTCCCGTCGCATCTCAAGAGGAGGCCCTCTCAACAGGAACGGCGAGAGGAACTCCAGGGTCGTGCCACCATTCCAAGAGTCCCGCAGATGTCTCAGTCCATTCCAGAGGAACCCCTTTTCCCCTCACCGGCTCGTCTTTCACGCCGAGGATCGACTCACACCAAGGTGGCACGTGGCACAGCCCTGTGGGAAAGCCTCGTGGGAAAGCCTCGAGGGACAGCCTCGAGGGAAAGCCACAGATCCCTTGATCCACGTGACAGGAAGCGTGACACTACTGCTGCAGCTCGGGAGGAAAGCGCACGTGCCTGCCCCCACTCGAGACGAGGCCTGACTCCCCTGGGGAGACTCAGAAGCACCCCAAGATCCATGGCAACACTGGAGAGTAATCCCCAGGTTCCGGCCCCGACTCCACACAAGGACTGAGGCCCCGGCATGGACGGGAAAGGAATCCCGAGAGGTCCCCTAGCAACTCGCATGGGGACTGGCCTTTCCTGAGGCCACCAGAGCGGGTCCCTGAGGTCCCCGTCGTAACTCGAGAAGACCTGCCGCAACTCGAGAAAATCCAGGAGGTTCTCCCCTCCAGGCGAGATGAGGCCCATTTCCGCTGAGGCGTCTCGAGGCTGATCACACCTCACCTCTGGAACTTCGATAGGCTCCTTCACACCCTTGGTGCAAATCAAGAAGTTCCCCGACATACCCGTCTCCACTCGAGAGGAATCACGAGGGTCCCGCCCACATCCAGAGGAGCCCCGTTTCCGCCTCGTAGCTCGAGATGAGGGATCCTTTCCCTGCTTCGTCGGGAAAGAGTTCCCGGCCTTCCCGTCGCATCTCAAGAGGAGGCCCTCTCAACAGGAACGGCGAGAGGAACTCCAGGGTCATGCCACCATTCCAAGAGTCCCCCAGAGGTCTCAGTCCATTCCAGAGGAACCTCTTTTCCCTTCACCTGCTCGTCTTTCACGCCGAGGATCGACTCACACCAAGGTGGCACGTGGCACAGCCCTGTGGGAAAGCCTCGTGGGAAAGCCTTGAGGGACAGCCTCGAGGGAAAGCCACAGATCCCTTGATCCACGTGACAGGAAGCGTGACACTACTGCTGCAGCTCGGGAGGAAAGCGCACGTGCATGCCCCCACTCGAGACGAGGCCTGACTCCCCTGGGGAGACTCAGAAGCACCCCAAGATCCATGGCAACACTGGAGAGGAATCCTCAGGTTCCGGCCCCGACTCCACACAAGGACTGAGGCCCCGGCATGGACGGGAGAGGAATCCCGAGAGGTCCCCTAGCAACTCGCATGGGGACTGGCCTTTCCTGAGGCCACCAGAGCGGGTCCCTGTGGTCCCCGTCGTAACTCGAGAAGACCTGCCGCAACTCGAGAAAATCCAGGAGGTTCTCCCCTCCAGGCGAGATGAGGCCCATGTCCGCTGAGGCGTCTCGAGGCTGATCACACCTCCCCTCTGGAACTTCGAAAGGCTCCTTCACACCCTTAGTGCAAATCAAGAAGTTCCCCGACATACCCGTCTCCACTCGACAGGAATCACGAGGGTCCCGCCCACATCCAGAGGAGCCCCGTTTCCGCCTCGTAGCTGGAGATGAGGGATCCTTTCCCTGCTTCGTCGGGAAAGAGTTCCCGGCGTTCCCGTCGCATCTCAAGAGGAGGCCCTCTCAACAGGAACGGCGAGAGGAACTCCAGGGTCGTGCCACCATTCCAAGAGTCCCGCAGATGTCTCAGTCCATTCCAGAGGAACCCCTTTTCCCCTCACCGGCTCGTCTTTCACGCCGAGGATCGACTCACACCAAGGTGGCACGTGGCACAGCCCTGTGGGAAAGCCTCGTGGGAAAGCCTCGAGGGACAGCCTCGAGGGAAAGCCACAGATCCCTTGATCCACGTGACAGGAAGCGTGACACTACTGCTGCAGCTCGGGAGGAAAGCGCACGTGCATGCCCCCACTCGAGACGAGGCCTGACTCCCCTGGGGAGACTCAGAAGCACCCCAAGATCCATGGCAACACTGGAGAGGAATCCTCAGGTTCCGGCCCCGACTCCACACAAGGACTGAGGCCCCGGCATGGACGGGAGAGGAATCCCGAGAGGTCCCCTAGCAACTCGCATGGGGACTGGCCTTTCCTGAGGCCACCAGAGCGGGTCCCTGAGGTCCCCGTCGTAACTCGAGAAGACCTGCCGCAACTCGAGAAAATCCAGGAGGTTCTCCCCTCCAGGCGAGATGAGGCCCATTTCCGCTGAGGCGTCTCGAGGCTGATCACACCTCACCTCTGGAACTTCGAAAGGCTCCTTCACACCCTTGGTGCAAATCAAGAAGTTCCCCGACATAGCCGTCTCCACTCGAGAGGAATCACGAGGGTCCCGCCCACATCCAGAGGAGCCCCGTTTCCGCCTCGTAGCTCGAGATGAGGGATCCTTTCCCTGCTTCGTCGGGAAAGAGTTCCCGGCCTTCCCGTCGCATCTCAAGAGGAGGCCCTCTCAACAGGAACGGCGAGAGGAACTCCAGGGTCGTGCCACCATTCCAAGAGTCCCCCAGATGTCTCAGTCCATTCCAGAGGAACCTCTTTTCCCTTCACCGGCTCGTCTTTCACGCCGAGGATCGACTCACACCAAGGTGGCACGTGGCACAGCCCTGTGGGAAAGCCTCGTGGGAAAGCCTCGAGGGACAGCCTCGAGGGAAAGCCACAGATCCCTTGATCCACGTGACAGGAAGCGTGACACTACTGCTGCAGCTCGGGAGGAAAGCGCACGTGCATGCCCCCACTCGAGACGAGGCCTGACTCCCCTGGGGAGACTCAGAAGCACCCCAAGATCCATGGCAACACTGGAGAGGAATCCTCAGGTTCCGGCCCCGACTCCACACAAGGACTGAGGCCCCGGCATGGACGGGAGAGGAATCCCGAGTGGTCCCCTAGCAACTCGCATGGGGACTGGCCTTTCCTGAGGCCACCAGAGCGGGTCCCTGAGGTCCCCGTCGTAACTCGAGAAGACCTGCCGCTACTCGAGAAAATCCAGGAGGTTCTCCCCTCCAGGCGAGATGAGGCCCATTTCCGCTGAGGCGTCTCGAGGCTGATCACACCTCACCTCTGGAACTTCGATAGGCTCCTTCACACCCTTGGTGCAAATCAAGAAGTTCCCCGACATACCCGTCTCCACTCGAGAGGAATCACGAGGGTCCCGCCCACATCCAGAGGAGCCCCGTTTCCGCCTCGTAGCTCGAGATGAGGGATCCTTTCCCTGCTTCGTCGGGAAAGAGTTCCCGGCCTTCCCGTCGCATCTCAAGAGGAGGCCCTCTCAACAGGAACGGCGAGAGGAACTCCAGGGTCGTGCCACCATTCCAAGAGTCCCCCAGATGTCTCAGTCCATTCCAGAGGAACCTCTTTTCCCTTCACCGGCTCGTCTTTCACGCCGAGGATCGACTCACACCAAGGTGGCACGTGGCACAGCCCTGTGGGAAAGCCTCGTGGGAAAGCCTCGAGGGACAGCCTCGAGGGAAAGCCACAGATCCCTTGATCCACGTGACAGGAAGCG
Source organism: Budorcas taxicolor (assembly GCF_023091745.1). Classification (NCBI taxonomy): domain Eukaryota; kingdom Metazoa; phylum Chordata; class Mammalia; order Artiodactyla; family Bovidae; genus Budorcas; species Budorcas taxicolor. Next base: position 145,051 of record NW_026291836.1, read on the forward strand.
TGACACTACTGCTGCAGCTCGGGAGGAAAGCGCACGTGCATGCCCCCACTCGAGACGAGGCCTGACTCCCCTGGGGAGACTCAGAAGCACCCCAAGATCCATGGCAACACTGGAGAGGAATCCCCAGGTTCCGGCCTCGACTCCACACAAGGACTGAGGCCCCGGCATGGACGGGAGAGGAATCCCGAGAGGTCCCCTAGCAACTCACATGGGGACTGGCCTTTCCTGAGGCCACCAGAGCGGGTCCCTGAGGTCCCCGTCGTAACTCGAGAAGACCTGCCGCAACTCGAGAAAATCCAGGAGGTTCTCCCCTCCAGGCGAGATGAGGCCCATTTCCGCTGAGGCGTCTCGAGGCTGATCACACCTCACCTCTGGAACTTCGAAAGGCTCCTTCACACCCTTGGTGCAAATCAAGAAGTTCCCCGACATAGCCGTCTCCACTCGAGAGGAATCACGAGGGTCCCGCCCACATCCAGAGGAGCCCCGTTTCCGCCTCGTAGCTCGAGATGAGGGATCCTTTCCCTGCTTCGTCGGGAAAGAGTTCCCGGCCTTCCCGTCGCATCTCAAGAGGAGGCCCTCTCAACAGGAACGGCGAGAGGAACTCCAGGGTCGTGCCACCATTCCAAGAGTCCCCCAGATGTCTCAGTCCATTCCAGAGGAACCTCTTTTCCCCTCACCGGCTCGTCTTTCACGCCGAGGATCGACTCACACCAAGGTGGCACGTGGCACAGCCCTGTGGGAAAGCCTCGTGGGAAAGCCTCGAGGGACAGCCTCGAGGGAAAGCCACAGATCCCTTGATCCACGTGACAGGAAGCGTGACACTACTGCTGCAGCTCGGGAGGAAAGCGCACGTGCATGCCCCCACTCGAGACGAGGCCTGACTCCCCTGGGGAGACTCAGAAGCACCCCAAGATCCATGGCAACACTGGAGAGGAATCCTCAGGTTCCGGCCCCGACTCCACACAAGGACTGAGGCCCCGGCATGGACGGGAGAGGAATCCCGAGTGGTCCCCTAGCAACTCGCATGGGGACTGGCCTTTCCTGAGGCCACCAGAGCGGGTCCCTGAGGTCCCCGTCGTAACTCGAGAAGACCTGCCGCAACTCGAGAAAATCCAGGAGGTTCTCCCCTCCAGGCGAGATGAGGCCCATTTCCGCTGAGGCGTCTCGAGGCTGATCACACCTCACCTCTGGAACTTCGAAAGGCTCCTTCACACCCTTGGTGCAAAACAAGAAGTTCCCCGACATACCCGTCTCCACTCGAGAGGAATCACGAGGGTCCCGCCCACATCCAGAGGAGCCCCGTTTCCGCCTCGTAGCTCGAGATGAGGGATCCTTTCCCTTCTTCGTCGGGAAAGAGTTCCCGGCGTTCCCGTCGCATCTCAAGAGGAGGCCCTCTCAACAGGAACGGCGAGAGGAACTCCAGGGTCGTGCCACCATTCCAAGAGTCCCGCAGATGTCTCAGTCCATTCCAGAGGAACCCCTTTTCCCCTCACCGGCTCGTCTTTCACGCCGAGGATCGACTCACACCAAGGTGGCACGTGGCACAGCCCTGTGGGAAAGCCTCGTGGGAAAGCCTCGAGGGACAGCCTCGAGGGAAAGCCACAGATCCCTTGATCCACGTGACAGGAAGCGTGACACTACTGCTGCAGCTCGGGAGGAAAGCGCACGTGCCTGCCCCCACTCGAGACGAGGCCTGACTCCCCTGGGGAGACTCAGAAGCACCCCAAGATCCATGGCAACACTGGAGAGGAATCCCCAGGTTCCGGCCCCGACTCCACACAAGGACTGAGGCCCCGGCATGGACGGGAGAGGAATCCCGAGAGGTCCCCTAGCAACTCGCATGGGGACTGGCCTTTCCTGAGGCCACCAGAGCGGGTCCCTGAGGTCCCCGTCGTAACTCGAGAAGACCTGCCGCAACTCGAGAAAATCCAGGAGGTTCTCCCCTCCAGGCGAGATGAGGCCCATTTCCGCTGAGGCGTCTCGAGGCTGATCACACCTCACCTCTGGAACTTCGAAAGGCTCCTTCACACCCTTGGTGCAAATCAAGAAGTTCCCCGACATAGCCGTCTCCACTCGAGAGGAATCACGAGGGTCCCGCCCACATCCAGAGGAGCCCCGTTTCCGCCTCGTAGCTCGAGATGAGGGATCCTTTCCCTGCTTCGTCGGGAAAGAGTTCCCGGCGTTCCCGTCGCATCTCAAGAGGAGGCCCTCTCAACAGGAACGGCGAGAGGAACTCCAGGGTCGTGCCACCATTCCAAGAGTCCCCCAGATGTCTCAGTCCATTCCAGAGGAACCTCTTTTCCCTTCACCGGCTCGTCTTTCACGCCGAGGATCGACTCACACCAAGGTGGCACGTGGCACAGCCCTGTGGGAAAGCCTCGTGGGAAAGCCTCGAGGGACAGCCTCGAGGGAAAGCCACAGATCCCTTGATCCACGTGACAGGAAGCGTGACACTACTGCTGCAGCACGGGAGGAAAGCGCACGTGCATGCCCCCACTCGAGACGAGGCCTGACTCCCCTGGGGAGACTCAGAAGCACCCCAAGATCCATGGCAACACTGAAGAGCAATCCTCAGGTTCCGGCCCCGACTCCACACAAGGACTGAGGCTCCGGCATGGACGGGAGAGGAATCCCGAGAGGTCCCCTAGCAACTCGCATGGGGACTGGCCTTTCCTGAGGCCACCAGAGCGGGTCCCTGAGGTCCCCGTCGTAACTCGAGAAGACCTGCCGCAACTCGAGAAAATCCAGGAGGTTCTCCCCTCCAGGCGAGATGAGGCCCATTTCCGCTGAGGCGTCTCGAGGCTGATCACACCTCACCTCTGGAACTTCGAAAGGCTCCTTCACACCCTTGGTGCAAATCAAGAAGTTCCCCGACATAGCCGTCTCCACTCGAGAGGAATCACGAGGGTCCCGCCCACATCCAGAGGAGCCCCGTTTCCGCCTCGTAGCTCGAGATGAGGGATCCTTTCCCTGCTTCGTCGGGAAAGAGTTCCCGGCCTTCCCGTCGCATCTCAAGAGGAGGCCCTCTCAACAGGAACGGCGAGAGGAACTCCAGGGTCGTGCCACCATTCCAAGAGTCCCCCAGATGTCTCAGTCCATTCCAGAGGAACCTCTTTTCCCTTCACCGGCTCGTCTTTCACGCCGAGGATCGACTCACACCAAGGTGGCACGTGGCACAGCCCTGTGGGAAAGCCTCGTGGGAAAGCCTCGAGGGACAGCCTCGAGGGAAAGCCACAGATCCCTTGATCCACGTGACAGGAAGCGTGACACTACTGCTGCAGCTCGGGAGGAAAGCGCACGTGCATGCCCCCACTCGAGACGAGGCCTGACTCCCCTGGGGAGACTCAGAAGCACCCCAAGATCCATGGCAACACTGGAGAGGAATCCTCAGGTTCCGGCCCCGACTCCACACAAGGACTGAGGCCCCGGCATGGACGGGAGAGGAATCCCGAGTGGTCCCCTAGCAACTCGCATGGGGACTGGCCTTTCCTGAGGCCACCAGAGCGGGTCCCTGAGGTCCCCGTCGTAACTCGAGAAGACCTGCCGCAACTCGAGAAAATCCAGGAGGTTCTCCCCTCCAGGCGAGATGAGGCCCATTTCCGCTGAGGCGTCTCGAGGCTGATCACACCTCACCTCTGGAACTTCGAAAGGCTCCTTCACACCCTTGGTGCAAATCAAGAAGTTCCCCGACATAGCCGCCTCCACTCGAGAGGAATCACGAGGGTCCCGCCCACATCCAGAGGAGCCCCGTTTCCGCCTCGTAGCTCGAGATGAGGGATCCTTTTCCTGCTTCGTCGGAAAGAGTTCCCGGCGTTCCCGTCGCATCTCAAGAGGAGGCCCTCTCAACAGGAACGGCGAGAGGAACTCCAGGGTCGTGCCACCATTCCAAGAGTCCCCCAGATGTCTCAGTCCATACCAGAGGAACCTCTTTTCCCTTCACCGGCTCGTCTTTCACGCCGAGGATCGACTCACACCAAGGTGGCACGTGGCACAGCCCTGTGGGAAAGCCTCGTGGGAAAGCCTCGAGGGACAGCCTCGAGGGAAAGCCACAGATCCCTTGATCCACGTGACAGGAAGCGTGAAACTACTGCTGCAGCTCGGGAGGAAAGCGCACGTGCATGGCCCCACTCGAGACGAGGCCTGACCCCCCTGGGGAGACTCAGAAGCACCCCAAGATCCATGGAAACACTGGAGAGGAATCCTCAGGTTCCGGCCCCGACTCCACACAAGGACTGAGGCCCCGGCATGGACGGGAGAGGAATCCCAAGAGGTCCCCTAGCAACTAGCATGGGGACTGGAGTTTCCTGAGGCCACCAGAGCTGGTCCCTGAGGTCCCCGTCATAACTCGAGAAGACCTGTCGCAACTCGAGAAAATCCAGGAGGTTCTCCCCTCCAGGCCAGATGAGGCCCATGTCCGCTGAGGCGTCTCGAGGCTGATCACACCTCCCCTCTGGAACTTCGAAAGGGTCCTTCACACCCTTGGTGCAAATCAAGAAGTTCCCCGACATACCCGTCTCCACTCGAGAGGAATCACGAGGGTCCCGCCCACATCCAGAGGAGCCCCGTTTCCGCCTCGTAGCTCGAGATGAGGGATCCTTTCCCTGCTTCGTCGGGAAAGAGTTCCCGGCCTTCCCGTCGCATCTCAAGAGGAGGCCCTCTCAACAGGAACGGCGAGAGGAACTCCAGGGTCATGCCACCATTCCAAGAGTCCCCCAGATGTCTCAGTCCATTCCAGAGGAACCTCTTTTCCCTTCACCGGCTCGTCTTTCACGCCGAGGATCGACTCACACCAAGGTGGCACGTGGCACAGCCCTGTGGGAAAGCCTCGTGGGAAAGCCTCGAGGGACAGCCTGGAGGGAAAGCCACAGATCCCTTGATCCACGTGACAGGAAGCGTGACACTACTGCTGCAGCTCGGGAGGAAAGCGCACGTGCATGTCCCCACTCGAGACGAGGCCTGACTCCCCTGGGGAGACTCAGAAGCACCCCAAGATCCATGGCAACACTGGAGAGGAATCCTCAGGTTCCGGCCCCGACTCCACACAAGGACTGAGGCCCCGGCATGGACGGGAGAGGAATCCGAGAGGTCCCCTAGCAACTCGCATGGGGACTGGCCTTTCCTGAGGCCACCAGAGCGGGTCCCTGAGGTCCCCGTCGTAACTCGAGAAGACCTGCCGCAACTCGAGAAAATCCAGGAGGTTCTCCCCTCCAGGCGAGATGAGGCCCATTTCCGCTGAGGCGTCTCGAGGCTGATCACACCTCACCTCTGGAACTTCGAAAGGCTCCTTCACACCCTTGGTGCAAATCAAGAAGTTCCCCGACATAGCCGTCTCCACTCGAGAGGAATCACGAGGGTCCCGCCCACATCCAGAGGAGCCCCGTTTCCGCCTCGTAGCTCGAGATGAGGGATCCTTTCCCTGCTTCGTCGGGAAAGAGTTCCCGGCCTTCCCGTCGCATCTCAAGAGGAGGCCCTCTCAACAGGAACGGCGAGAGGAACTCCAGGGTCGTGCCACCATTCCAAGAGTCCCCCAGATGTCTCAGTCCATTCCAGAGGAACCTCTTTTCCCTTCACCGGCTCGTCTTTCACGCCGAGGATCGACTCACACCAAGGTGGCACGTGGCACAGCCCTGTGGGAAAGCCTCGTGGGAAAGCCTCTAGGGACAGCCTCGAGGGAAAGCCACAGATCCCTTGATCCACGTGACAGGAAGCGTGAAACTACTGCTGCAGCTCGGGAGGAAAGCGCACGTGCATGCCCCCACTCGAGACAAGGCCTGACTCCCCTGGGGAGACTCAGAAGCACCCCAAGATCCATGGCAACACTGGAGAGGAATCCTCAGGTTCCGGCCCCGACTCCACACAAGGACTGAGGCCCCGGCATGGACGGGAGAGGAATCCCGAGTGGTCCCCTAGCAACTCGCATGGGGACTGGCCTTTCCTGAGGCCACCAGAGCGGGTCCCTGAGGTCCCCGTCGTAACTCGAGAAGACCTGCCGCAACTCGAGAAAATCCAGGAGGTTCTCCCCTCCAGGCGAGATGAGGCCCATTTCCGCTGAGGCGTCTCGAGGCTGATCACACCTCACCTCTGGAACTTCGAAAGGCTCCTTCACACCCTTGGTGCAAATCAAGAAGTTCCCCGACATAGCCGTCTCCACTCGAGAGGAATCACGAGGGTCCCGCCCACATCCAGAGGAGCCCCGTTTCCGCCTCGTAGCTGGAGATGAGGGATCCTTTCCCTGCTTCGTCGGGAAAGAGTTCCCGGCGTTCCCGTCGCATCTCAAGAGGAGGCCCTCTCAACAGGAACGGCGAGAGGAACTCCAGGGTCGTGCCACCATTCCAAGAGTCCCCCAGATGTCTCAGTCCATTCCAGAGGAACCTCTTTTCCCTTCACCGGCTCGTCTTTCACGCCGAGGATCGACTCACACCAAGGTGGCACGTGGCACAGCCCTGTGGGAAAGCCTCGTGGGAAAGCCTCGAGGGACAGCCTCGAGGGAAAGCCACAGATCCCTTGATCCACGTGACAGGAAGCGTGACACTACTGCTGCAGCACGGGAGGAAAGCGCACGTGCATGCCCCCACTCGAGACGAGGCCTGACTCCCCTGGGGAGACTCAGAAGCACCCCAAGATCCATGGCAACACTGAAGAGCAATCCTCAGGTTCCGGCCCCGACTCCACACAAGGACTGAGGCTCCGGCATGGACGGGAGAGGAATCCCGAGAGGTCACCTAGCAACTCGCATGGGGACTGGCCTTTCCTGAGGCCACCAGAGCGGGTCCCTGAGGTCCCCGTCGCAACTCGAGAAGACCTGCCGCAACTCGAGAAAATCCAGGAGGTTCTCCCCTCCAGGCGAGATGAGGCCCATTTCCGCTGAGGCGTCTCGAGGCTGATCACACCTCACCTCTGGAACTTCGAAAGGCTCCTTCACACCCTTGGTGCAAATCAAGAAGTTCCCCGACATAGCCGTCTCCACTCGAGAGGAATCACGAGGGTCCCGCCCACATCCAGAGGAGCCCCGTTTCCGCCTCGTAGCTCGAGATGAGGGATCCTTTCCCTGCTTCGTCGGGAAAGAGTTCCCGGCCTTCCCGTCGCATCTCAAGAGGAGGCCCTCTCAACAGGAACGGCGAGAGGAACTCCAGGGTCGTGCCACCATTCCAAGAGTCCCCCAGATGTCTCAGTCCATTCCAGAGGAACCTCTTTTCCCTTCACCGGCTCGTCTTTCACGCCGAGGATCGACTCACACCAAGGTGGCACGTGGCACAGCCCTGTGGGAAAGCCTCGTGGGAAAGCCTCGAGGGACAGCCTCGAGGGAAAGCCACAGATCCCTTGATCCACGTGACAGGAAGCGTGACACTACTGCTGCAGCTCGGGAGGAAAGCGCACGTGCATGCCCCCACTCGAGACGAGGCCTGACTCCCCTGGGGAGACTCAGAAGCACCCCAAGATCCATGGCAACACTGGAGAGGAATCCTCAGGTTCCGGCCCCGACTCCACACAAGGACTGAGGCCCCGGCATGGACGGGAGAGGAATACCGAGTGGTCCCCTAGCAACTCGCATGGGGACTGGCCTTTCCTGAGGCCACCAGAGCGGGTCCCTGAGGTCCCCGTCGTAACTCGAGAAGACCTGCCGCAACTCGAGAAAATCCAGGAGGTTCTCCCCTCCAGGCGAGATGAGGCCCATTTCCGCTGAGGCGTCTCGAGGCTGATCACACCTCACCTCTGGAACTTCGAAAGGCTCCTTCACACCCTTGGTGCAAATCAAGAAGTTCCCCGACATAGCCGTCTCCACTCGAGAGGAATCACGAGGGTCCCGCCCACATCCAGAGGAGCCCCGTTTCCGCCTCGTAGCTCGAGATGAGGGATCCTTTTCCTGCTTCGTCGGAAAGAGTTCCCGGCGTTCCCGTCGCATCTCAAGAGGAGGCCCTCTCAACAGGAACGGCGAGAGGAACTCCAGGGTCGTGCCACCATTCCAAGAGTCCCCCAGATGTCTCAGTCCATTGCAGAGGAACCTCTTTTCCCTTCACCGGCTCGTCTTTCACGCCGAGGATCGACTCACACCAAGGTGGCACGTGGCACAGCCCTGTGGGAAAGCCTCGTGGAAAGCCTCGAGGGACAGCCTCGAGGGAAAGCCACAGATCCTTGATCCACGTGACAGGAAGCGTGACACTACTGCTGCAGCTCGGGAGGAAAGCGCACGTGCATGGCCCCACTCGAGACGAGGCCTGACCCCCCTGGGGAGACTCAGAAGCACCCCAAGATCGATGGCAACACTGGAGAGGAATCCTCAGGTTCCGGCCCCGACTCCACACAAGGACTGAGGCCCCGGCATGGACGGGAGAGGAATCCCAAGAGGTCCCCTAGCAACTAGCATGGGACTGGAGTTTCCTGAGGCCACCAGAGCTGGTCCCTGAGGTCCCCGTCATAACTCGAGAAGACCTGTCGCAACTCGAGAAAATCCAGGAGGTTCTCCCCTCCAGGCCAGATGAGGCCCATGTCCGCTGAGGCGTCTCGAGGCTGATCACACCTCCCCTCTGGAACTTCGAAAGGGTCCTTCACACCCTTGGTGCAAATCAAGAAGTTCCCCGACATACCCGTCTCCACTCGAGAGGAATCACGAGGGTCCCGCCCACATCCAGAGGAGCCCCGTTTCCGCCTCGTACCTCGAGATGAGGGATCCTTTCCCTGCTTCGTCGGGAAAGAGTTCCCGGCCTTCCCGTCGCATCTCAAGAGGAGGCCCTCTCAACAGGAACGGCGAGAGGAACTCCAGGGTCATGCCACCATTCCAAGAGTCCCCCAGATGTCTCAGTCCATTCCAGAGGAACCTCTTTTCCCTTCACCGGCTCGTCTTTCACGCCGAGGATCGACTCACACCAAGGTGGCACGTGGCACAGCCCTGTGGGAAAGCCTCGTGGGAAAGCCTCGAGGGACAGCCTCGAGGGAAAGCCACAGATCCCTTGATCCACGTGACAGGAAGCGTGACACTACTGCTGCAGCTCGGCAGGAAAGCGCACGTGCATGCCCCCACTCGAGACGAGGCCTGACTCCCCTGGGGAGACTCAGAAGCACCCCATGATCCATGGCAACACTGGAGAGGAATCCTCAGGTTCCGGCCCCGACTCCACACAAGGACTGAGGCCCCGGCATGGACGGGAGAGGAATCCCAAGAGGTCCCCTAGCAACTAGCATGGGGACTGGAGTTTCCTGAGGCCACCAGAGCTGGTCCCTGAGGTCCCCGTCATAACTCGAGAAGACCTGCCGCAACTCGAGAAAATCCAGGAGGTTCTCCCCTCCAGGCCAGATGAGGCCCATGTCCGCTGAGGCGTCTCGAGGCTGATCACACCTCCCCTCTGGAACTTCGAAAGGGTCCTTCACACCCTTGGTGCAAATCAAGAAGTTCCCGGACATACCCGTCTCCACTCGAGAGGAATCACGAGGGTCCCGCCCACATCCAGAGGAGCCCCGTTTCCGCCTCGTAGCTCGAGATGAGGTATCCTTTCCCTGCTTCGTCGGGAAAGAGTTCCCGGCCTTCCCGTCGCATCTCAAGAGGAGGCCCTCTCAACAGGAACGGCGAGAGGAACTCCAGGGTCATGCCACCATTCCAAGAGTCCCCCAGATGTCTCAGTCCAATCCAGAGGAACCTCTTTTCCCTTCACCGGCTCGTCTTTCACGCCGAGGATCGACTCACACCAAGGTGGCACGTGGCACAGCCCTGTGGGAAAGCCTCGTGGGAAAGCCTCGAGGGACAGCCTCGAGGGAAAGCCACAGATCCCTTGATCCACGTGACAGGAAGCGTGACACTACTGCTGCAGCTCGGGAGGAAAGCGCACGTGCATGCCCCCACTCGAGACGAGGCCTGACTCCCCTGGGGAGACTCAGAAGCACCCCAAGATCCATGGCAACACTGGAGAGGAATCCTCAGGTTCCGGCCCCGACTCCACACAAGGACTGAGGCCCCGGCATGGACGGGAGAGGAATCCTGAGTGGTCCCCTAGCAACTCGCATGGGGACTGGCCTTTCCTGAGGCCACCAGAGCGGGTCCCTGAGGTCCCCGTCGTAACTCGAGAAGACCTGCCGCAACTCGAGAAAATCCAGGAGGTTCTCCCCTCCAGGCGAGATGAGGCCCATTTCCGCTGAGGCGTCTCGAGGCTGATCACACCTCACCTCTGGAACTTCGAAAGGCTCCTTCACACCCTTGGTGCAAATCAAGAAGTTCCCCGACATAGCCGTCTCCACTCGAGAGGAATCACGAGGGTCCCGCCCACATCCAGAGGAGCCCCGTTTCCGCCTCGTAGCTCGAGATGAGGGATCCTTTCCCTGCTTCGTCGGGAAAGAGTTCCCGGCCTTCCCGTCGCATCTCAAGAGGAGGCCCTCTCAACAGGAACGGCGAGAGGAACTCCAGGGTCGTGCCACCATTCCAAGAGTCCCGCAGATGTCTCAGTCCATTCCAGAGGAACCCCTTTTCCCCTCACCGGCTCGTCTTTCACGCCGAGGATCGACTCACACCAAGGTGGCACGTGGCACAGCCCTGTGGGAAAGCCTCGTGGGAAAGCCTCGAGGGACAGCCTCGAGGGAAAGCCACAGATCCCTTGATCCACGTGACAGGAAGCGTGACACTATTGCTGCAGCTCGGGAGGAAAGCGCACGTGCCTGCCCCCACTCGAGAAGAGGCCTGACTCCCCTGGGGAGACTCAAAAGCACCCCAAGATCCATGGCAACACTGGAGAGGAATCCTCAGGTTCCGACCCCGACTCCACACAAGGACTGAGGCCCCGGCTTGGACGGGAGAGGAATCCCGAGAGGTCCCCTAGCAACTCGCATGGGGACTGCCCTTTCCTGAGGCCACCAGAGCGGGTCCCTGTGGTCCCCGTCGTAACTCGAGAAGACCTGCCGCAAACTCGAGAAAATCCAGGAGGTTCTCCCCTCCAGGCGAGATGAGGCCCATTTCCGCTGAGGCGTCTCGAGGCTGATCACACCTCACCTCTGGAACTTCGAAAGGGTCCTTCACACCCTTGGTGCAAATCAAGAAGTTCCCCGACCTAGCCGTCTCCACTCGAGAGGAATCACGTGGGTCCCGCCCACATCCAGAGGAGCCATGTTTCCGCCTCGTAGCTCGAGATGAGGGATCCTTCCCTGCTTCGTCGGGAAAGAGTTCCCGGCGTTCCCGTCGCATCTCAAGAGGAGGCCCTCTCAACAGGAACGGCGAGAGGAACGCCAGGGTCGTGCCACCATTCCAAGAGTTCCCCAGATGTCTCAGTCCATTCCAGAGGAACCTCTTTTCCCTTCACCGGCTCGTCTTTCACGCCGAGGATCGACTCACACCAAGGTGGCACGTGGCACAGCCCTGTGGGAAAGCCTCGTGGGAAAGCCTCGAGGGACAGCCTCGAGGGAAAGCCACAGATCCCTTGATCCACGTGACAGGAAGCGTGACACTACTGCTGCAGCTCGGGAGGCAAGCGCACATGCATGCCCCCACTCGAGACGAGGCCTGACTCCCCTGGGGAGACATAGAAGCACCCCAAGTTCCATGGCAACACTGGAGAGGAATACTCAGGTTCCGGCTCCGACTCCACACAAGGACTGAGGCCCCGGCATGGACGGGAGAGGAATCCCGAGAGGTCCCCTAGCAACTCGCATGGGGACTGGCCTTTCCTGAGGCCACCAGAGCGGGTCCCTGAGGTCCCCGTCGTAACTCGAGAAGACCTGCCGCAACTCGAGAAAATCCAGGAGGTTCTCCCCTCCAGGCGAGATGAGGCCCATTTCCGCTGAGGCGTCTCGAGGCTGATCACACCTCACCTCTGGAACTTCGAAAGGCTCTTTCACACCCTTGGTGCAAATCAAGAAGTTCCCCGACATAGCCGTCTCCACTCGAGAGGAATCACGAGGGTCCCGCGCACATCCAGAGGAGCCCCGTTTCCGCCTCGTAGCTCGAGATGAGGGATCCTTTCCCTGCTTCGTCGGGAAAGAGTTCCCGGCCTTCCCGTCGCATCTCAAGAGGAGGCCCTCTCAACAGGAACGGCGAGAGGAACTCCAGGGTCGTGCCACCATTCCAAGAGTCCCCCAGATGTCTCAGTCCATTCCAGAGGAACCTCTTTTCCCTTCACCGGCTCGTCTTTCACGCCGAGGATCGACTCACACCAAGGTGGCACGTGGCACAGCCCTGTGGGAAAGCCTCGTGGGAAAGCCTCAAGCGAAATCCTCGAGGTAAACCACAGATCCCTTGATCCACGTGACAGGAAGCGTGACACTACTGCTGCAGCACGGGAGGAAAGCGCTCGTGCATGCCCCCACTCGAGACGAGGCCTGACTCCCCTGGGGAGACTCAGAAGCACCCCAAGATCCATGGCAACACTGGAGAGCAATCCTCAGGTTCCGGCCCCGACTCCACACAAGGACTGAGGCCCCGGCTTGGACGGGAGAGGAATCCCGAGAGGTCCCCTAGCAACTCGCATGGGGACTGCCCTTTCCTGAGGCCACCAGAGCGGGTCCCTGTGGTCCCCGTCGTAACTCGAGAAGACCTGCCGCAACTCGAGAAAATCCAGGAGGTTCTCCCCTCCAGGCGAGATGAGGCCCATTTCCGCTGAGGCGTCTCGAGGCTGATCACACCTCACCTCTGGAACTTCGAAAGGGTCCTTCACACCCTTGGTGCAAATCAAGAAGTTCCCCGACCTAGCCGTCTCCACTCGAGAGGAATCACGTGGGTCCCGCCCACATCCAGAGGAGCCATGTTTCCGCCTCGTAGCTCGAGATGAGGGATCCTTTCCCTGCTTCGTCGGGAAAGAGTTCCCGGCGTTCCCGTCGCATCTCAAGAGGAGGCCCTCTCAACAGGAACGGCGAGAGGAACGCCAGGGTCGTGCCACCATTCCAAGAGTTCCCCAGATGTCTCAGTCCATTCCAGAGGAACCTCTTTTCCCTTCACCGGCTCGTCTTTCACGCCGAGGATCGACTCACACCAAGGTGGCACGTGGCACAGCCCTGTGGGAAAGCCTCGTGGGAAAGCCTCGAGGGACAGCCTCGAGGGAAAGCCACAGATCCCTTGATCCACGTGACAGGAAGCGTGACACTACTGCTGCAGCTCGGGAGGCAAGCGCACATGCATGCCCCCACTCGAGACGAGGCCTGACTCCCCTGGGGAGACATAGAAGCACCCCAAGTTCCATGGCAACACTGGAGAGGAATACTCAGGTTCCGGCTCCGACTCCACACAAGGACTGAGGCCCCGGCATGGACGGGAGAGGAATCCCGAGAGGTCCCCTAGCAACTCGCATGGGGACTGGCCTTTCCTGAGGCCACCAGAGCGGGTCCCTGAGGTCCCCGTCGTAACTCGAGAAGACCTGCCGCAACTCGAGAAAATCCAGGAGGTTCTCCCCTCCAGGCGAGATGAGGCCCATTTCCGCTGAGGCGTCTCGAGGCTGATCACACCTCACCTCTGGAACTTCGAAAGGCTCTTTCACACCCTTGGTGCAAATCAAGAAGTTCCCCGACATAGCCGTCTCCACTCGAGAGGAATCACGAGGGTCCCGCGCACATCCAGAGGAGCCCCGTTTCCGCCTCGTAGCTCGAGATGAGGGATCCTTTCCCTGCTTCGTCGGGAAAGAGTTCCCGGCCTTCCCGTCGCATCTCAAGAGGAGGCCCTCTCAACAGGAACGGCGAGAGGAACTCCAGGGTCGTGCCACCATTCCAAGAGTCCCCCAGATGTCTCAGTCCATTCCAGAGGAACCTCTTTTCCCTTCACCGGCTCGTCTTTCACGCCGAGGATCGACTCACACCAAGGTGGCACGTGGCACAGCCCTGTGGGAAAGCCTCGTGGGAAAGCCTCAAGCGAAATCCTCGAGGTAAACCACAGATCCCTTGATCCACGTGACAGGAAGCGTGACACTACTGCTGCAGCACGGGAGGAAAGCGCTCGTGCATGCCCCCACTCGAGACGAGGCCTGACTCCCCTGGGGAGACTCAGAAGCACCCCAAGATCCATGGCAACACTGGAGAGCAATCCTCAGGTTCCGGCCCCGACTCCACACAAGGACTGAGGCTCCGGCATGGACGGGAGAGGAATCCCGAGAGGTCCCCTAGCAACTCGCATGGGGACTGGCCTTTCCTGAGGCCACCAGAGCGGGTCCCTGAGGTCCCCGTCGTAACTCGAGAAGACCTGCCGCAACTCGAGAAAATCCAGGAGGTTCTCCCCTCCAGGCGAGATGAGGCCCATTTCCGCTGAGGCGTCTCGAGGCTGATCACACCTCACCTCTGGAACTTCGAAAGGCTCCTTCACACCCTTGGTGCAAATCAAGAAGTTCCCCGACATAGCCGTCTCCACTCGAGAGGAATCACGAGGGTCCCGCCCACATCCAGAGGAGCCCCGTTTCCGCCTCGTAGCTCGAGATGAGGGATCCTTTCCCTGCTTCGTCGGGAAAGAGTTCCCGGCGTTCCCGTCGCATCTCAAGAGGAGGCCCTCTCAACAGGAACGGCGAGAGGAACTCCAGGGTCGTGCCACCATTCCAAGAGTCCCCCAGATGTCTCAGTCCATTCCAGAGGAACCTTTTTTCCCTTCTCCGGCTCGTCTTTCACGCCGAGAATCGACTCACACCAAGGTGGCACGTGGCACAGCCCTGTGGGAAAGCCTCGTGGGAAAGCCTTGAGGGACAGCCTCGAGGGAAAGCCACAGATCCCTTGATCCACGTGACAGGAAGCGTGACACTACTGCTGCAGCTCGGGAGGAAAGCGCACGTGCATGCCCCCACTCGAGACGAGGCCTGACTCCCCTGGGGAGACTCAGAAGCACCCCAAGATCCATGGCAACACTGGAGAGGAATCCTCAGGTTCCGGCCCCGACTCCACACAAGGACTGAGGCCCCGGCATGGACGGGAGAGGAATCCCGAGAGGTCCCCTAGCAACTCGCATGGGGACTGGCCTTTCCTGAGGCCACCAGAGCGGGTCCCTGAGGTCCCCGTCGTAACTCGAGAAGACCTGCCGCAACTCGAGAAAATCCAGGAGGTTCTCCCCTCCAGGCGAGATGAGGCCCATTTCCGCTGAGGCGTCTCGAGGCTGATCACACCTCACCTCTGGAACTTCGAAAGGGTCCTTCACACCCTTGGTGCAAATCAAGAAGTTCCCCGACATACCCGTCTCCACTCGAGAGGAATCACGAGGGTCCCGCCCACATCCAGAGGAGCCCCGTTTCCGCCTCGTAGCTCGAGATGAGGGATCCTTTCCCTGCTTCGTCGGGAAAGAGTTCCCGGCGTTCCCGTCGCATCTCAAGAGGAGGCCCTCTCAACAGGAACGGCGAGAGGAACTCCAGGGTCGTGCCACCATTCCAAGAGTCCCCCAGATGTCTCAGTCCATTCCAGAGGAACCTCTTTTCCCTTCACGGGCTCGTCTTTCACGCCGAGGATCGACTCACACCAAGGTGGCACGTGGCACAGCCCTGTGGGAAAGCCTCGTGGGAAAGCCTCGAGGGACAGCCTCGAGGGAAAGCCACAGATCCCTTGATCCACGTGACAGGAAGCGTGACACTACTGCTGCAGCTCGGGAGGAAAGCGCACGTGCATGCCCCCACTCGAGACGAGGCCTGACTCCCCTGGGGAGACTCAGAAGCACCCCAAGATCCATGGCAACACTGGAGAGGAATCCTCAGGTTCGGACCCGACTCCACACAAAGAC
Organism: Budorcas taxicolor; assembly: GCF_023091745.1. NCBI lineage: Eukaryota > Metazoa > Chordata > Mammalia > Artiodactyla > Bovidae > Budorcas > Budorcas taxicolor. Next base: position 160,700 of record NW_026291836.1, read on the forward strand.
TGAGGCCCCGGCATGGACGGGAGAGGAATCCCGAGAGGTCCCCTAGCAACTCGCATGGGGACTGGCCTTTCCTGAGGCCACCAGAGCGGGTCCCTGAGGTCCCCGTCGTAACTCGAGAAGACCTGCCGCAACTCGAGAAAATCCAGGAGGTTCTCCCCTCCAGGCGAGATGAGGCCCATTTCCGCTGAGGCGTCTCGAGGCTGATCACACCTCACCTCTGGAACTTCGAAAGGCTCCTTCACACCCTTGGTGCAAATCAAGAAGTTCCCCGACATAGCTGTTTCCACTCGAGAGGAATCACGAGGGTCCCGCCCACATCCAGAGGAGCCCCGTTTCCGCCTCGTAGCTCGAGATGAGGCATCCTTTCCCTGCTTCGTCGGGAAAGAGTTCCCGGCGTTCCCGTCGCATCTCAAGAGGAGGCCCTCTCAACAGGAACGGCCAGAGGAACTCCAGGGTCGTGCCACCATTCCAAGAGTCCCCCAGATGTCTCAGTCCATTCCAGAGGAACCTCTTTTCCCTTCACCGGCTCGTCTTTCACGCCGAGGATCGACTCACACCAAGGTGGCACGTGGCACAGCCCTGTGGGAAAGCCTCGTGGGAAAGCCTCGAGGGACAGCCTCGAGGGAAAGCCACAGATCCCTTGATCCACGTGACAGTAAGCGTGACACTACTGCTGCAGCTCGGGAGGAAAGCGCACGTGCATGGCCCCACTCGAGACGAGGCCTGACTCCCCTGGGGAGACTCAGAAGAACCCCAAGATCCATGGCAACACTGGAGAGGAATCCTCAGGTTCCGACCCGACTCCACACAAGGACTGAGGCCCCGGCATGGACGGGAGAGGAATCCCGAGAGGTCCCCTAGCAACTCGCATGGGGACTGGCCTTTCCTGAGGCCACCAGAGCGGGTCCCTGAGGTCCCCGTCGTAACTCGAGAAGACCTGCCGCAACTCGAGAAAATCCAGGAGGTTCTCCCCTCCAGGCGAGATGAGGCCCATTTCCGCTGAGGCGTCTCGAGGCTGATCACACCTCCCCTCTGGAACTTCGAAAGGGTCCTTCACACCCTTGGTGCAAATCAAGAAGTTCCCCGACCTAGCCGTCTCCACTCGAGAGGAATCACGAGGGTCCCGCCCACATCCAGAGGAGCCCCGTTTCCGCCTCGTAGCTCGAGATGAGGGATCCTTTCCCTGCTTCGTCGGGAAAGAGTTCCCGGCGTTCCCGTCGCATCTCAAGAGGAGGTCCTCTCAACAGGAACGGCGAGAGGAACTCCAGGGTCGTGCCACCATTCCAAGAGTCCCCCAGATGTCTCAGTCCATTCCAGAGGAACCTCTTTTCCCTTCTCCGGCTCGTCTTTCACGCCGAGGATCGACTCACACCAAGGTGGCACGTGGCACAGCCCTGTGGGAAAGCCTCGTGGGAAAGCCTCGAGGGACAGCCTCGAGGGAAAGCCACAGATCCCTTCATCCACGTGACAGGAAGCGTGACACTACTGCTGCAGCTCGGGAGGAAAGCGCACGTGCATGCCCCCACTCGAGACGAGGCCTGACTCCCCTGGGGAGACTCAGAAGCACCCCAAGATCCATGGCAACACTGGAGAGGAATCCTCAGGTTCCAGCCCCGACTCCACACAAGGACTGAGGCCCCGGCATGGACGGGAGAGGAATCCCGAGAGGTCCCCTAGCAACTCGCATGGGGACTGGCCTTTCCTGAGGCCACCAGAGCGGGTCCCTGTGGTCCCCGTCGTAACTCGAGAAGACCTGCCGCAACTCGAGAAGATCCAGGAGGTTCTCCCCTCCAGGCGAGATGAGGCCCATTTCCGCTGAGGCGTCTCGAGGCTGATCACACCTCCCATCTGGAACTTCGAAAGGGTCCTTCACACCCTTGGTGCAAATCAAGAAGTTCCCCGACCTAGTTGTCTCCACTCGAGAGGAATCACGAGGGTCCCGCCCACATCCAGAGGAGCCCAGTTTCCGCCTCGTAGCTCGAGATGAGGTATCCTTTCCCTGCTTCGTCGGGAAAGAGTTCCCGGCGTTCCCGTCGCATCTCAAGAGGAGGCCCTCTCAACAGGAACGGCGAGAGGAACTCCAGGGTCGTGCCACCATTCCAAGAGTCCCCCAGATGTCTCAGTCCATTCCAGAGGAACCTCTTTTCCCTTCACCGGCTCGTCTTTCACGCCGAGGATCGACTCACACCAAGGTGGCACGTGGCACAGCCCTGTGGGAAAGCCTCGTGGGAAAGCCTCGAGGGACAGCCTCGAGGGAAAGCCACAGATCCCTTGATCCACGTGACAGGAAGCGTGACACTACTGCTGCAGCTCGGGAGGAAAGCGCACGTGCATGCCCCCTCTCGAGACGAGGCCTGACTCCCCTGGGGAGACTCAGAAGCACGCCAAGATCCATGGCAACACTGGAGAGGAATCCTCAGGTTCCGGCCCCGACTCCACACAAGGACTGAGGCCCCGGCATGGATGGGAGAGGAATCCCGAGAGGTCCCCTAGCAACTCGCATGGGGACTGGCCTTTCCTGAGGCCACCAGAGCGGGTCCCTGAGGTCCCCATCGTAACTAGAGAAGACCTGCCGCAACTCGAGAAAATCCAGGAGGTTCTCCCCTCCAGGCGAGATGAGGCCCATTTCCGCTGAGGCGTCTCGAGGCTGATCACACCTCACCTCTGGACCTTCGAAAGGGTCCTTCACACCCTTGGTGCAAATCAAGAAGTTCCCCGACATACCCGTCTCCACTCGAGAGGAATCACGAGGGTCCCGCCCACATCCAGAGGAGCCCCATTTCCGCCTCGTAGCTCGAGATGAGGGATCCTTTCCCTGCTTCGTGAGGAAAGAGTTCCCGGCGTTCCCGTCGCATCTCAAGAGGAGGCCCTCTCAACAGGAACGGCGAGAGGAACTCCAGGGTCGTGCCACCATTCCAAGAGTCCCCCAGATGTCTCAGTCCATTCCAGAGGAACCTCTTTTCCCTTCACCGGCTCGTCTTTCACGCCGAGGATCGACTCACACCAAGGTGGCACGTGGCACAGCCCTGTGGGAAAGCCTCGTGGGAAAGCCTCGAGGGACAGCCTCGAGGGAAAGCCACAGATCCCTTGATCCACGTGACAGGAAGCGTGACACTACTGCTGCAGCTCGGGAGGAAAGAGCACGTGCATGCCCCCACTTGAGACGAGGCCTGACTCCCCTGGGGAGACTCAGAAGCACCCCAATATCCATGGCAACACTGGAGAGGAATCCTCAGGTTCCGGCCCCGACTCCACACAAGTACTGAGGCCCCGGCATGGACGGGAGAGGAATCCCGAGAGGTCCCCTAGCAACTCGCATGGGGACTGGCCTTTCCTGAGGCCACCAGAGCGGGTCCCTGAGGTCCCCGTCTTAACTCGAGAAGACCTGCCGCAACTCGAGAAAATCCAGGAGGTTCTCCCCTCCAGGCGAGATGAGGCCCATTTCCGCTGAGGCGTCTCGAGGCTGATCACACCTCACCTCTGGAACTTCGAAAGGGTCCTTCACACCCTTGGTGCAAATCAAGAAGTTCCCCGACATACCCGTCTCCACTCGAGAGGAATCACGAGGGTCCCGCCCACATCCAGAGGAGCCCCGTTTCCGCCTCGTAGCTCGAGATGAGGGATCCTTTCCCTGCTTCGTCGGGAAAGAGTTCCCGGCGTTCCCGTCGCATCTCAAGAGGAGGCCCTCTCAACAGGAACGGCGAGAGGAACTCCAGGGTCGTGCCACCATTCCAAGAGTCCCCCAGATGTCTCAGTCCATTCCAGAGGAACCTCTTTTCCCTTCACGGGCTCGTCTTTCACGCCGAAGATCGACTCACACCAAGGTGGCACGTGGCACAGCCCTGTGGGAAAGCCTCGTGGGAAAGCCTCGAGGGACAGCCTCGAGGGAAAGCCACAGATCCCTTGATCCACGTGACAGGAAGCGTGACACTACTGCTGCAGCTCGGGAGGAAAGCGCACGTGCATGCCCCCACTCGAGACGAGGCCTGACTCCCCTGGGGAGACTCAGAAGCACCCCAAGATCCATGGCAACACTGGAGAGGAATCCTCAGGTTCGGACCCGACTCCACACAAAGACTGAGGCCCCGGCATGGACGGGAGAGGAATCCCGAGAGGTCCCCTAGCAACTCGCATGGGGACTGGCCTTTCCTGAGGCCACCAGAGCGGGTCCCTGAGGTCCCCGTCGTAACTCGAGAAGACCTGCCGCAACTCGAGAAGATCCAGGAGGTTCTCCCCTCCAGGCGAGATGAGGCCCATTTCCGCTGAGGCGTCTCGAGGCTGATCACACCTCCCCTCTGGAACTTCGAAAGGGTCCTTCACACCCTTGGTGCAAATCAAGAAGTTCCCCGACCTAGTTGTCTCCACTCGAGAGGAATCACGAGGGTCCCGCCCACATCCAGAGGAGCCCCGTTTCCGCCTCGTAGCTCGAGATGAGGTATCCTTTCCCTGCTTCGTCGGGAAAGAGTTCCCGGCGTTCCCGTCGCATCTCAAGAGGAGGCCCTCTCAACAGGAACGGCGAGAGGAACTCCAGGGTCGTGCCACCATTCCAAGAGTCCCCCAGATGTCTCATTCCATTCCAGAGGAACCTCTTTTCCCTTCACCGGCTCGTCTTTCACGCCGAGGATCGACTCACACCAAGGTGGCACGTGGCACAGCCCTGTGGGAAAGCCTCGTGGGAAAGCCTCGAGGGACAGCCTCGAGGGAAAGCCACAGATCCCTTGATCCACGTGACAGGAAGCGTGACACTACTGCTGCAGCTCGGGAGGAAAGCGCACGTGCATGCCCCCACTTGAGACGAGGCCTGACTCCCCTGGGGAGACTCAGAAGCACCCCAAGATCCATGGCAACACTGGAGAGGAATCCTCAGGTTCCGGCCCCGAATCCACACAAGGACTGAGGCCCCGGCATGGACGGGAGAGGAATCCCGAGAGGTCCCCTAGCAACTCGCATGGGGACTGGCCTTTCCTGAGGCCACCAGAGCGGGTCCCTGAGGTCCCCGTCGTAACTCGAGAAGACCTGCCGCAACTCGAGAAAATCCAGGAGGTTCTCCCCTCCAGGCGAGATGAGGCCCATTTCCGCTGAGGCGTCTCGAGGCTGATCACACCTCACCTCTGGACCTTCGAAAGGGTCCTTCACACCCTTGGTGCAAATCAAGAAGTTCCCCGACCTAGCCGGCTCCACTCGAGAGGAATCACGAGGGTCCCGCCCACATCCAGAGGAGCCCCGTTTCCGCCTCGTAGCTCGAGATGAGGGATCCTTTCCCTGCTTCTTCGGGAAAGAGTTCCCGGCGTTCCCGTCGCATCTCAAGAGGAGGCCCTCTCAACAGGAACGGCGAGAGGAACTCCAGGGTCGTGCCACCATTCCAAGAGTCCCCCAGATGTCTCAGTCCATTCCAGAGGAACCTCTTTTCCCTTCACCGGCTCGTCTTTCACGCCGAGAATCGACTCACACCAAGGTGGCACGTGGCACAGCCCTGTGGGAAAGCCTCGTGGGAAAGCCTCGAGGGACAGCCTCGAGGGAAAGCCACAGATCCCTTGATCCACGTGACAGGAAGCGTGACACTACTGCTGCAGCTCGGGAGGAAAGCGCACGTGCATGCCCCCACTCGAGACGAGGCCTGACTCCCCTGGGGAGACTCAGAAGCACCCCAAGATCCATGGCAACACTGGAGAGGAATCCTCAGGTTCCGGCCCCGACTCCACACAAGGACTGAGGCCCCGGCATGGACGGGAGAGGAATCCCGAGAGGTCCCCTAGCAACTCGCATGGGGACTGGCCTTTCCTGAGGCCACCAGAGCGGGTCCCTGAGGTCCCCGTCGTAACTCGAGAAGACCTGCCGCAACTCGAGAAAATCCAGGAGGTTCTCCCCTCCAGGCGAGATGAGGCCCATTTCCGCTGAGGCGTCTCGAGGCTGATCACACCTCACCTCTGGAACTTCGAAAGGGTCCTTCACACCCTTGGTGCAAATCAAGAAGTTCCCCGACATACCCGTCTCCACTCGAGAGGAATCACGAGGGTCCCGCCCACATCCAGAGGAGCCCCGTTTCCGCCTCGTAGCTCGAGATGAGGGATCCTTTCCCTGCTTCGTCGGGAAAGAGTTCCCGGCGTTCCCGTCGCATCTCAAGAGGAGGCCCTCTCAACAGGAACGGCGAGAGGAACTCCAGGGTCGTGCCACCATTCCAAGAGTCCCCCAGATGTCTCAGTCCATTCCAGAGGAACCTCTTTTCCCTTCACGGGCTCGTCTTTCACGCCGAGGATCGACTCACACCAAGGTGGCACGTGGCACAGCCCTGTGGGAAAGCCTCGTGGGAAAGCCTCGAGGGACAGCCTCGAGGGAAAGCCACAGATCCCTTGATCCACGTGACAGGAAGCGTGACACTACTGCTGCAGCTCGGGAGGAAAGCGCACGTGCATGCCCCCACTCGAGACGAGGCCTGACTCCCCTGGGGAGACTCAGAAGCACCCCAAGATCCATGGCAACACTGGAGAGGAATCCTCAGGTTCGGACCCGACTCCACACAAAGACTGAGGCCCCGGCATGGACGGGAGAGGAATCCCGAGAGGTCCCCTAGCAACTCGCATGGGGACTGGCCTTTCCTGAGGCCACCAGAGCGGGTCCCTGAGGTCCCCGTCGTAACTCGAGAAGACCTGCCGCAACTCGAGAAAATCCAGGAGGTTCTCCCCTCCAGGCGAGATGAGGCCCATTTCCGCTGAGGCGTCTCGAGGCTGATCACACCTCACCTCTGGAACTTCGAAAGGCTCCTTCACACCCTTGGTGCAAATCAAGAAGTTCCCCGACATAGCTGTCTCCACTCGAGAGGAATCACGAGGGTCCCGCCCACATCCAGAGGAGCCCCGTTTCCGCCTCGTAGCTCCAGATGAGGCATCCTTTCCCTGCTTCGTCGGGAAAGAGTTCCCGGCCTTCCCGTCGCATCTCAAGAGGAGGCCCTCTCAACAGGAACGGCGAGAGGAACTCCAGGGTCGTGCCACCATTCCAAGAGTCCCCCAGATGTCTCAGTCCATTCCAGAGGAACCTCTTTTCCCTTCACCGGCTCGTCTTTCACGCCGAGGATCGACTCACACCAAGGTGGCACGTGGCACAGCCCTGTGGGAAAGCCTCGTGTGAAAGCCTCGAGGGACAGCCTCGAGGGAAAGCCACAGATCCCTTGATCCACGTGACAGGAAGCGTGACACTACTGCTGCAGCTCGGGAGGAAAGCGCACGTGCATGGCCCCACTCGAGACGAGGCCTGACTCCCCTGGGGAGACTCAGAAGAACCCCAAGATCCATGGCAACACTGGAGAGGAATCCTCAGGTTCCGACCCGACTCCACACAAGGACTGAGGCCCCGGCATGGACGGGAGAGGAATCCCGAGAGGTCCCCTAGCAACTCGCATGGGGACTGGCCTTTCCTGAGGCCACCAGAGCGGGTCCCTGTGGTCCCCGTCGTAACTCGAGAAGACCTGCAGCAACTCGAGAAGATCCAGGAGGTTCTCCCCTCCAGGCGAGATGAGGCCCATTTCCGCTGAGGCGTCTCGAGGCTGATCACACCTCCCCTCTGGAACTTCGAAAGGGTCCTTCACACCCTTGGTGCAAATCAAGAAGTTCCCCGACCTAGTTGTCTCCACTCGAGAGGAATCACGAGGGTCCCGCCCACATCCAGAGGAGCCCCGTTTCCGCCTCGTAGCTCGAGATGAGGTATCCTTTCCCTGCTTCGTCGGGAAAGAGTTCCCGGCGTTCCCGTCGCATCTCAAGAGGAGGCCCTCTCAACAGGAACGGCGAGAGGAACTCCAGGGTCGTGCCACCATTCCAAGAGTCCCCCAGATGTCTCAGTCCATTCCAGAGGAACCTCTTTTCCCTTCACCGGCTCGTCTTTCACGCCGAGGATCGACTCACACCAAGGTGGCACGTGGCACAGCCCTGTGGGAAAGCCTCGTGGGAAAGCCTCGAGGGACAGCCTCGAGGGAAAGCCACAGATCCCTTGATCCACGTGACAGGAAGCGTGACACTACTGCTGCAGCTCGGGAGGAAAGCGCACGTGCATGCCCCCTCTCGAGACGAGGCCTGACTCCCCTGGGGAGACTCAGAAGCACCCCAAGATCCATGGCAACACTGGAGAGGAATCCTCAGGTTCCGGCCCCGACTCCACACAAGGACTGAGGCCCCGGCATGGATGGGAGAGGAATCCCGAGAGGTCCCCTAGCAACTCGCATGGGGACTGGCCTTTCCTGAGGCCACCAGAGCGGGTCCCTGAGGTCCCCATCGTAACTAGAGAAGACCTGCCGCAACTCGAGAAAATCCAGGAGGTTCTCCCCTCCAGGCGAGATGAGGCCCATTTCCGCTGAGGCGTCTCGAGGCTGATCACACCTCACCTCTGGACCTTCGAAAGGGTCCTTCACACCCTTGGTGCAAATCAAGAAGTTCCCCGACCTAGCCGTCTCCACTCGAGAGGAATCACGAGGGTCCCGCCCACATCCAGAGGAGCCCCGTTTCCGCCTCGTAGCTCGAGATGAGGGATCCTTTCCCTGCTTCGTCGGGAAAGAGTTCCCGGCGTTCCCGTCGCATCTCAAGAGGAGGCCCTCTCAACAGGAACGGCGAGAGGAACTCCAGGGTCGTGCCACCATTCCAAGAGTCCCCCAGATGTCTCATTCCATTCCAGAGGAACCTCTTTTCCCTTCACCGGCTCGTCTTTCACGCCGAGGATCGACTCACACCAAGGTGGCACGTGGCACAGCCCTGTGGGAAAGCCTCGTGGGAAAGCCTCGAGGGACAGCCTCGAGGGAAAGCCACAGATCCCTTGATCCACGTGACAGGAAGCGTGACACTACTGCTGCAGCTCGGGAGGAAAGCGCACGTGCATGCCCCCACTTGAGACGAGGCCTGACTCCCCTGGGGAGACTCAGAAGCACCCCAAGATCCATGGCAACACTGGAGAGGAATCCTCAGGTTCCGGCCCCGAATCCACACAAGGACTGAGGCCCCGGCATGGACGGGAGAGGAATCCCGAGAGGTCCCCTAGCAACTCGCATGGGGACTGGCCTTTCCTGAGGCCACCAGAGCGGGTCCCTGAGGTCCCCGTCGTAACTCGAGAAGACCTGCCGCAACTCGAGAAAATCCAGGAGGTTCTCCCCTCCAGGCGAGATGAGGCCCATTTCCGCTGAGGCGTCTCGAGGCTGATCACACCTCACCTCTGGACCTTCGAAAGGGTCCTTCACACCCTTGGTGCAAATCAAGAAGTTCCCCGACCTAGCCGGCTCCACTCGAGAGGAATCACGAGGGTCCCGCCCACATCCAGAGGAGCCCCGTTTCCGCCTCGTAGCTCGAGATGAGGGATCCTTTCCCTGCTTCTTCGGGAAAGAGTTCCCGGCGTTCCCGTCGCATCTCAAGAGGAGGCCCTCTCAACAGGAACGGCGAGAGGAACTCCAGGGTCATGCCACCATTCCAAGAGTCCCCCAGATGTCTCAGTCCATTCCAGAGGAACCTCTTTTCCCTTCACCGGCTCGTCTTTCACGCCGAGAATCGACTCACACCAAGGTGGCACGTGGCACAGCCCTGTGGGAAAGCCTCGTGGGAAAGCCTCGAGGGACAGCCTCGAGGGAAAGCCACAGATCCCTTGATCCACGTGACAGGAAGCGTGACACTACTGCTGCAGCTCGGGAGGAAAGCGCACGTGCATGCCCCCACTCGAGACGAGGCCTGACTCCCCTGGGGAGACTCAGAAGCACCCCAAGATCCATGGCAACACTGGAGAGGAATCCTCAGGTTGCGGCCCCGACTCCACACAAGGACTGAGGCCCCGGCATGGACGGGAGAGGAATCCCGAGTGGTCCCCTAGCAACTCGCATGGGGACTGGCCTTTCCTGAGGCCACCAGAGCGGGTCCCTGAGGTCCCCGTCGTAACTCGAGAAGACCTGCCGCAACTCGAGAAAATCCAGGAGGTTCTCCCCTCCAGGCGAGATGAGGCCCATTTCCGCTGAGTCGTCTCGAGGCTGATCACACCTCACCTCTGGAACTTCGAAAGGGTCCTTCACACCCTTGGTGCAAATCAAGAAGTTCCCCGACATACCCGTCTCCACTCGAGAGGAATCACGAGGGTCCAGCCCACATCCAGAGGAGCCCCGTTTCCGCCTCGTAGCTCGAGATGAGGGATCCTTTCCCTGCTTCGTCGGGAAAGAGTTCCCGGCGTTCCCGTCGCATCTCAAGAGGAGGCCCTCTCAACAGGAACGGCGAGAGGAACTCCAGGGTCGTGCTACCATTCCAAGAGTCCCCCAGATGTCTCAGTCCATTCCAGAGGAACCTCTTTTCCCTTCACGGGCTCGTCTTTCACGCCGAGGATCGACTCACACCAAGGTGGCACGTGGCACAGCCCTGTGGGAAAGCCTCGTGGGAAAGCCTCGAGGGACAGCCTCGAGGGAAAGCCACAGATCCCTTGATCCACGTGACAGGAAGCGTGACACTACTGCTGCAGCTCGGGAGGAAAGCGCACGTGCATGCCCCCACTCGAGACGAGGCCTGACTCCCCTGGGGAGACTCAGAAGCACCCCAAGATCCATGGCAACACTGGAGAGGAATCCTCAGGTTCGGACCCGACTCCACACAAAGACTGAGGCCCCGGCATGGACGGGAGAGGAATCCCAAGAGGTCCCCTAGCAACTCGCATGGGGACTGGCCTTTCCTGAGGCCACCAGAGCGGGTCCCTGAGGTCCCCGTCGTAACTCGAGAAGACCTGCCGCAACTCGAGAAAATCCAGGAGGTTCTCCCCTCCAGGCGAGATGAGGCCCATTTCCGCTGAGGCGTCTCGAGGCTGATCACACCTCACCTCTGGAACTTCGAAAGGCTCCTTCACACCCTTGGTGCAAATCAAGAAGTTCCCCGACATAGCTGTCTCCACTCGAGAGGAATCACGACGGTCCCGCCCACATCCAGAGGAGCCCCGTTTCCGCCTCGTAGCTCGAGATGAGGCATCCTTTCCCTGCTTCGTCGGGAAAGAGTTCCCGGCGTTCCCGTCGCATCTCAAGAGGAGGCCCTCTCAACAGGAACGGCCAGAGGAACTCCAGGGTCGTGCCACCATTCCAAGAGTCCCCCAGATGTCTCAGTCCATTACAGAGGAACCTCTTTTCCCTTCACCGGCTCGTCTTTCACGCCGAGGATCGACTCACACCAAGGTGGCACGTGGCACAGCCCTGTGGGAAAGCCTCGTGGGAAAGCCTCGAGGGACAGCCTCGAGGGAAAGCCACAGATCCCTTGATCCACGTGACAGGAAGCGTGACACTACTGCTGCAGCTCGGGAGGAAAGCGCACGTGCATGGCCCCACTCGAGACGAGGCCTGACTCCCCTGGGGAGACTCAGAAGAACCCCAAGATCCATGGCAACACTGGAGAGGAATCCTCAGGTTCCGACCCGACTCCACACAAGGACTGAGGCCCCGGCATGGACGGGAGAGGAATCCCGAGAGGTCCCCTAGCAACTCGCATGGGGACTGGCCTTTCCTGAGGCCACCAGAGCGGGTCCCTGAGGTCCCCGTCGTAACTCGAGAAGACCTGCCGCAACTCGAGAAAATCCAGGAGGTTCTCCCCTCCAGGCGAGATGAGGCCCATTTCCGCTGAGGCGTCTCGAGGCTGATCACACCTCACCTCTGGAACTTCGAAAGGCTCCTTCACACCCTTGGTGCAAATCAAGAAGTTCCCCGACATACCCGTCTCCACTCGAGAGGAACCACGAGGGTCCCGCCCACATCCAGAGGAGCCCCGTTTCCGCCTCGTAGCTCGAGATGAGGGATCCTTTCCCTGCTTCGTCGGGAAAGAGTTCCCGGCGTTCCCGTCGCATCTCAAGAGGAGGCCCTCTCAACAGGAACAGCGAGAGGAACTCCAGGGTCGTGTCACCATTCCAAGAGTCCCCCAGATGTCTCAGTCCATTCCAGAGGAACCTCTTTTCCCTTCACCGGCTCGTCTTTCACGCCGAGGATCGACTCACACCAAGGTGGCACGTGGCACAGCCCTGTGGGAAAGCCTCGTGGGAAAGCCTCGAGGGACAGCCTCGAGGGAAAGCCACAGATCCCTTGATCCCCGTGACAGGAAGCGTGACACTACTGCTGCAGCTCGGGAGGAAAGCGCACGTGCATGCCCCCACTCGAGACGAGGCCTGACTCCCCTGGGGAGACTCAGAAGCACCCCAAGATCCATGGCAACACTGGAGAGGAATCCTCAGGTTCCGGCCCCGACTCCACACAAGGACTGAGGCCCCGGCATGGACGGGAGAGGAATCCCGAGAGGTCCCCTAGCAACTCGCATGGGGACTGGCCTTTCCTGAGGCCACCAGAGCGGGTAACTGAGGTCCCCGTCGTAACTCGAGAAGACCTGCCGCAACTGGAGAAAATCCAGGAGGTTCTCCCCTCCAGGCGAGATGAGGCCCATTTCCGCTGAGGCGTCTCGAGGCTGATCACACCTCCCCTCTGGAACTTCGAAAGGGTCCTTCACACCCTTGGTGCAAATCAAGAAGTTCCCCGACATACCCGTCTCCACTCGAGAGGAATCACGAGGGTCCCGCCCACATCCAGAGGAGCCCCGTTTCCGCCTCGTAACTCGAGATGAGGGATCCTTTCCCTGCTTCGTCGGGAAAGAGTTCCCGGCGTTCCCGTCGCATCTGAAGAGGAGGCCCTCTCAACAGGAACGGCGAGAGGAACTCCAGGGTCGTGCCACCATTCCAAGAGTCCCCCAGATGTCTCAGTCCATTCCAGAGGAAGCTCTTTTCCCTTCACCGGCTCGTCTTTCACGCCGAGGATCGACTCACACCAAGGTGGCACGTGGCACAGCCCTGTGGGAAAGCCTCGTGGGAAAGCCTCGAGGGACAGCCTCGAGGGAAAGCCACAGATCCCTTGATCCACGTGACAGGAAGCGTGACACTACTGCTGCAGCTCGGGAGGAAAGCGCACGTGCATGCCCCCACTCGAGACGAGGCCTGACTCCCCTGGGGAGACTCAGAAGCACCCCAAGATCCATGGCAACACTGGAGAGGAATCCTCAGGTTCCGGCCCCGACTCCACACAAGGACTGAGGCCCCGGCATGGACGGGAGAGGAATCCCGAGAGGTCCCCTAGCAACTCGCATGGGGACTGGCCTTTCCTGAGGCCACCAGAGCGGGTCCCTGAGGTCCCCGTCGTAACTCGAGAAGACCTGCCGCAACTGGAGAAAATCCAGGAGGTTCTTCCCTCCAGGCGAGATGAGGCCCATTTCCGCTGAGGCGTCTCGAGGCTGATCACACTTCCCCTCTGGAACTTCGAAAGGGTCCTTCACACCCTTGGTGCAAATCAAGAAGTTCCCCGACATACCCGTCTCCACTCGAGAGGAATCACGAGGGTCCCGCCCACATCCAGAGGAGCCCCGTTTCCGCCTTGTAGCTCGAGATGAGGGATCCTTTCCCTGCTTCGTCGGGAAAGAGTTCCCGGCGTTCCCGTCGCATCTCAAGAGGAGGCCCTCTCTACAGGAACGGCGAGAGGAACTCCAGGGTCGTGCCACCATTCCAAGAGTCCCCCAGATGTCTCAGTCCATTCCAGAGGAACCTCTTTTCCCTTCACCGGCTCGTCTTTCACGCCGAGGATCGACTCACACCAAGGTGGCACGTGGCACAGCCCTGTGGGAAAGCCTCGTGGGAAAGCCTCGAGGGACAGCCTCGAGGGAAAGCCACAGATCCCTTGATCCACGTGACAGGAAGCGTGACACTACTGCTGCAGCTCGGAGGAAAGCGCACGTGCATGCCCCCACTCGAGATGAGGCCTGACTCCCCTGGGGAGACTCAGAAGCACCCCAAGATCCATGGCAACACTGGAGAGGTATCCTCAGGTTCCAGCCCCGACTCCACACAAGGACTGAGGCCCCGGCATGGACGGGAGAGGAATCCCGAGAGGTCCCCTAGCAACTCGCATGGGGACTGGCCTTTCCTGAGGCCACCAGAGCGGGTAACTGAGGTCCCCGTCTTAACTCGAGAAGACCTGCCGCAACTGGAGAAAATCCAGGAGGTTCTCCCCTCCAGGCGAGATGAGGCCCATTTCCGCTGAGGCGTCTCGAGGCTGATCACACCTCCCCTCTGGAACTTCGAAAGGGTCCTTCACACCCTTGGTGCAAATCAAGAAGTTCCCCGACATACCCGTCTCCACTCGAGAGGAATCACGAGGGTCCCGCCCACATCCAGAGGAGCCCGGTTTCCGCCTCGTAGCTCGAGATGAGGGATCCTTTCCCTGCTTCGTCGGGAAAGAGTTCCCGGCGTTCCCGTCGCATCTCAAGAGGAGGCCCTCTCAACAGGAACGGCGAGAGGAACTCCAGGGTCGTGCCACCATTCCAAGAGTCCCCCAGATGTCTCAGTCCATTCCAGAGGAAACTCTTTTCCCTTCACCGGCTCGTCTTTCACGCCGAGGATCGACTCACACCAAGGTGGCACGTGGCACAGCCCTGTGGGAAAGCCTCGTGGGAAAGCCTCGAGGGACAGCCTGGAGGGAAAGCCACAGATCCCTTGATCCACGTGACAGGAAGCGTGACACTACTGCTGCAGCTCGGAGGAAAGCGCACGTGCATGCCCCCACTCGAGACGAGGCCTGACTCCCCTGGGGAGACTCAGAAGCACCCCAAGATCCATGGCAACACTGGAGAGGTATCCACAGGTTCCAGCCCCGACTCCACACAAGGACTGAGGCCCCGGCATGGACGGGAGAGGAATCCCGAGAGGTCCCCTAGCAACTCGCATGGGGACTGGCCTTTCCTGAGGCCACCAGAGCGGGTCCCTGAGGTTCCCGTCGAAACTCGAGAAGACCTGCCGCAACTCGAGAAAATCCAGGAGGTTCTCCCCTCCAGGCGAGATGAGGCCCATTTCCGCTGAGGCGTCTCGAGGCTGATCACACCTCACCTCTGGAACTTCGAAAGGCTCCTTCACACCCTTGGTGCAAATCAAGAAGTTCCCCGACCTAGCCGTCTCCACTCGAGAGGAATCACGAGGGTCCCGCCCACATCCAGAGGAGCCCCGTTTCCGCCTCGTAGCTCGAGATGAGGGATCCTTTCCCTGCTTCGTCGGGAAAGAGTTCCCGGCGTTCCCGTCGCATCTCAAGAGGAGGCCCTCTCAACAGGACCTGCGAGAGGAACTCCAGGGTCGTGCCACCATTCCAAGAGTCCCCCAGATGTCTCAGTCCATTCCAGAGGAACCTCTTTTCCCTTCACCGGCTCGTCTTTCACGCCGAGGATCGACTCACACCAAGGTGGCACGTGGCACAGCCCTGTGGGAAAGCCTCGTGGGAAAGCCTCGAGGGACAGCCTCGAGGGAAAGCCACAGATCCCTTGATCCACGTGACAGGAAGCGTGACACTACTGCTGCAGCTCGGGAGGAAAGCGCACGTGCATGCCCCCACTCGAGACGAGGCCTGACTCCCCTGGGGAGACTCAGAAGCACCCCAAGATCCATGGCAACACTGGAGAGGAATCCTCAGGTTCCGGCCCCGACTCCACACAAGGACTGAGGCCCCGGCATGGACGGGAGTGGAATCCCGAGAGGTCCCCTAGCAACTCGCATGGGGACTGGCCTTTCCTGAGGCCACCAGAGCGGGTCCCTGAGGTCCCCGTCGTAACTCGAGAAGACCTGCCGCAACTCGAGAAAATCCAGGAGGTTCTCCCCTCCAGGCGAGATGAGGCCCATTTCCGCTGAGGCGTCTCGAGGCTGATCACACCTCACCTCTGGAACTTCGAAAGGCTCCTTCACACCCTTGATGCAAATAAAGAAGTTCCCCGACATACCCGTCTCCACTCGAGAGGAATCACGAGGGTCCCGCCCACATCCAGAGGAGCCCCGTTTCCGCCTCGTAGCTCGAGATGAGGGATCCTTTCCCTGCTTCGTCGGGAAAGAGTTCCCGGCGTTCCCGTCGCATCTCAAGAGGAGGCCCTCTCAACAGGAAAGGCGAGAGGAACTCCAGGGTCGTGCCACCATTCCAAGAGTCCCCCAGATGTCTCAGTCCATTCAAGGGGAACCTATTTTCCCTTCACCGGATCGTCTTTCACGCCGAGGATCGACTCACACCAAGGTGGCACGTGGCACAGCCCTGTGGGAAAGCCTCGTGGGAAAGCCTCGAGGGACAGCCTCGAGGGAAAGCCACAGATCCCTTGATCCACGTGACAGGAAGCGTGACACTACTGCTGCAGCTCGGGAGGAAATCGCACGTGCATGCCCCCACTCGAGACGAGGCCTGACTCCCCTGGGGAGACTCAGAAGCACCCCAAGATCCATGGCAACACTGGAGAGGAATCCTCAGGTTCCGGCCCCGACTCCACACAAGGACTGAGGCCCCGGCATGGACGGGAGAGGAATCCCGAGAGGTCCCCTAGCAACTCGCATGGGGACTGGCCTTTCCTGAGGCCACCAGAGCGGGTCCCTGAAGTCCCCGTCGTAACTCGAGAAGACCTGCCGCAACTCGAGAAAATCCAGGAGGTTCTCCCCTCCAGGCGAGATGAGGCCCATTTCCGCTGAGGCGTCTCGAGGCTGATCACACCTCACCTCTGGAATTTCGAAAGAGTCCTTCACACCCTTGGTGCAAATAAAGAAGTTCCCCGACATAGCCGTCTCCACTCGAGAGGAATCACGAGGGTCCCGCCCACATCCAGAGGAGCCTCGTTTCCGCCTCGTAGCTCGAGATGAGGGATCCTTTCCCTGCTTCGTCGGGAAAGAGTTCCCGGCGTTCCCGTCGCATCTCAAGAGGAGGCCCTCTCAACAGGAACGGCGAGAGGAACTCCAGGGTCGAGCCAGCATTCCAAGAGTCCCCCAGATGTCTCAGTCCATTCCAGAGGAACCTCTTTTCCCTTCACCGGCTCGTCTTTCACGCCGAGGATCGACTTACACCAAGGTGGCACGTGGCACAGCCCTGTGGGATAGCCTCGTGGGAAAGCCTCGAGGGACAGCCTCGAGGGAAAGCCACAGATCCCTTGATCCACGTGACAGGAAGCGTGACACTACTGCTGCAGCTCGGGAGGAAAGCGCACGTGCATGCCCCCATTCGAGACGAGGCCTGACTCCCCTGGGGAGACTCAGAAGCACCCCAAGATCCATGGCAACACTGGAGAGGAATCCTCAGGTTCCGGCCCCGACTCCACACAAGGACTGAGGCCCCGGCATGGACGGGAGAGGAATCCCGAGAGGTCCCCTAGCAACTCGCATGGGGACTGGCCTTTCCTGAGGCCACCAGAGCGGGTCCCTGAGGTCCCCGTCGTAACTCGAGAAGACCTGCCGCAACTCGAGAAAATCCAGGAGGTTCTCCCCTCCAGGCGAGATGAGGCCCATTTCCGCTGAGGCGTCTCGAGGCTGATCACACCTCCCCTCTGGAACTTCGAAAGGGTCCTTCACACCCTTGGTGCAAATCAAGAAGTTCCCCGACATACCCGTCTCCACTCGAGAGGAATCACGAGGGTCCCGCCCACATCCAGAGGAGCCCCGTTTCCGCCTCGTAGCTCGAGATGAGGGATCCTTTCCCTGCTTCGTCGGGAAAGAGTTCCCGGCGTTCCCGTCGCATCTCAAGAGGAGGCCCTCTCTACAGGAACGGCGAGAGGAACTCCAGGGTCGTGCCACCATTCCAAGAGTCCCCCAGATGTCTCAGTCCATTCCAGAGGAACCTCTTTTCCCTTCACCGGCTCGTCTTTCACGCCGAGGATCGACTCACACCAAGGTGGCACGTGGCACAGCCCTGTGGGAAAGCCTCGTGGGAAGGCCTCGAGGGACAGCCTCGAGGGAAAGCCACAGATCCCTTGATCCACGTGACAGGAAGCGTGACACTACTGCTGCAGCTCGGGAGGAAAGCGCACGTGCATGCCCCCACTCGAGACGAGGCCTGACTCCCCTGGGGAGACTCAGAAGCACCCCAAGATCCATGGCAACACTGGAGAGGAATCCTCAGGTTCCGGCCCCGACTCCACACAAGGACTGAGGCCCCGGCATGGACGGGAGAGGAATCCCGAGAGGTCCCCTAGCAACTCGCATGGGGACTGGACTTTCCTGAGGCCACCAGAGCGGGACCCTGAGGACCCCGTCGTAACTCGAGAAGACCTGCCGCAACTCGAGAAAATCCAGGAGGTTCTCCCCTCCAGGCGAGATGAGGCTCATTTCCGCTGAGGCGTCTCGAGGCCGATCACACCTCACCTCTGGAACTTTGAAAGAGTCCTTCACACCCTTGGTGCAAAACAAGAAGTTCCCCGACATACCCGTCTCCACTTGAGAGGAATCACGAGGGTCCCGCCCACATCCAGAGGAGCCCCGATTCAGCCTCGTAGCTCGAGAAGAGGGATCCTTTCCCTGCTTCGTCGGGAAAGAGTTCCCTGCGTTCCCGTCGCATCTCAAGAGGAGGCCCTCTCAACAGGAACGGCGAGAGGAACTCCAGGGTCGTGCCACCATTCCAAGAGTCCCCCAGATGTCTCAGTCCATTCCAGAGGAACCTCTTTTCCCTTCACCGGCTCGTCTTTCACCCCGAGGATCGACTCACACCAAGGTGGCACGTGGCACAGCCCTGTGGGAAAGCCTCGTGGGAAAGCCTCGAGGGACAGCCTCGAGGGAAAGCCACAGATCCCTTGATCCACGTGACAAGAAGCGTGACACTGCTGCTGCAGCTCGGGAGGAAAGCGCACGTGCATGCCCCCACTCGAGACGAGGCCTGACTCCCCTGGGGAGACTCAGAAGCACCCCAAGATCCATGGCAACACTGGAGAGGAATCCTCAGGTTCCGGCCCCGACTCCACACAAGGACTGAGGCCCCGGCATGGACGGGAGAGGAATCCCGAGAGGTCCCCTAGCAACTCGCATGGGGACTGGCCTTTCCTGAGGCCACCAGAGCGGGTCCCTGAGGTCCCCGTCGTAACTCGAGAAGACCTGCCGCAACTCGAGAAAATCCAGGAGGTTCTCCCCTCCAGGCGAGATGAGGCTCATTTCCGCTGAGGCGTCTCGAGGCTGATCACACCTCACCTCTGGAACTTCGAAAGGCTCCTTCACACCCTTGGTGCAAATCAAGAAGTTCCCCGACATAGCCGTCTCCACTCGAGAGGAATCACGAGGTTCCCGCCCACATCCAGAGGAGCCCCGTTTCCACCTCGTAGCTCGAGATGAGGGATCCTTTCCCTGCTTCGTCGGGAAAGAGTTCCCGGCCTTCCCGTCGCATCTCAAGAGGAGGCCCTCTCAACAGGAACGGCGAGAGGAACTCCAGGGTCATGCCACCATTCCAAGAGTCCCCCAGATGTCTCAGTCCATTCCAGAGGAACCTCTTTTCCCTTCACCGGCTCGTCTTTCACGCCGAGGATCGACTCACACCAAGGTGGCACGTGGCACAGCCCTGTGGGAAAGCCTCGTGGGAAAGCCTCGAGGGACAGCCTCGAGGGAAAGCCACAGATCCCTTGATCCACGTGACAGGAAGCGTGACACTACTGCTGCAGCTCGGGAGGAAAGCGCACGTGCATGCCCCCACTCGAGACGAGGCCTGACTCCCCTGGGGAGACTCAGAAGCACCCCAAGATCCATGGCAACACTGGAGAGGAATCCTCAGGTTCCGGCCCCGACTCCACACAAGGACTGAGGCCCCGGCATGGACGGGAGAGGAATCCCGAGAGGTCCCCTAGCAACTCGCATGGGGACTGGCCTTTCCTGAGGCCACCAGAGCGGGTCCCTGAGGTCCCCGTCGTAACTCGAGAAGACCTGCCGCAACTCGAGAAAATCCAGGAGGTTCTCCCCTCCAGGCGAGATGAGGCCCATGTCCGCTGAGGCGTCTCGAGGCTGATCACACCTCCCCTCTGGAACTTCGAAAGGCTCCTTCACACCCTTAGTGCAAATCAAGAAGTTCCCCGACATACCCGTCTCCACTCGAGAGGAATCACGAGGGTCCCGCCCACATCCAGAGGAGCCCCGTTTCCGCCTCGTAGCTCGAGATGAGGGATCCTTTCCCTGCTTCGTCGGGAAAGAGTTCCCGGCCTTCCCGTCGCATCTCAAGAGGAGGCCCTCTCAACAGGAACGGCGAGAGGAACTCCAGGGTCGTGCCACCATTCCAAGAGTCCCCCAGATGTCTCAGTCCATTCCAGAGGAACCTCTTTTCCCTTCACCAGCTCGTCTTTCACGCCGAGGATCGACTCACACCAAGGTGGCACCTGGCACAGCCCTGTGGGAAAGCCTCGTGGGAAAGCCTCGAGGGACAGCCTCGAGGGAAAGCCACAGATCCCTTGATCCACATGACAGGAAGCGTGACACTACTGCTGCAGCTCGGGAGGAAAGCGCACGTGCATGCCCCCACTCGAGACGAGGCCTGACTCCCCTGGGGAGACTCAGAAGCACCCCAAGATCCATGGCAACACTGGAGAGGAATCCTCAGGTTCCGGCCCCGACTCCACACAAGGACTGAGGCCCCGGCATGGACGGGAGAGGAATCCCGAGAGGTCCCCTAGCAACTCGCATGGGGACTGGCCTTTCCTGAGGCCACCAGAGCGGGTCCCTGAGGTCCCCGTCGTAACTCGAGAAGACCTGCCGCAACTCGAGAAAATCCAGGAGGTTCTCCCCTCCAGGCGAGATGAGGCCCATTTCCGCTGAGGCGTCTCGAGGCTGATCACACCTCACCTCTGGAACTTCGAAAGGGTCCTTCACACCCTTGGTGCAAATCAAGAAGTTCCCCGACATAGCCGTCTCCACTCGAGAGGAATCACGAGGGTCCCGCCCACATCCAGAGGAGCCCCGTTTCCGCCTCGTAGCTCGAGATGAGGGATCCTTTCCCTGCTTCATCGGGAAAGAGTTCCCGGCGTTCCCGTCGCATCTCAAGAGGAGGCCCTCTCAACAGGAACGGCGAGAGGAACTCCAGGGTCGTGCCACCATTCCAAGAGTCCCCCAGATGTCTCAGTCCATTCCAGAGGAACCTCTTTTTCCCTCACCGGCTCGTCTTTCGCGCCGAGGATCGACTCACACCAAGGTGGCACGTGGCACAGCCCTGTGGAAAAGCCTCGTGGTAAAGCCTCGAGGGACAGCCTCGAGGGAAAGCCACAGATCCCTTGATCCACGTGACAGGAAGCGTGACACTACTGCTGCAGCTCGGGAGGAAAGCGCACGTGCATGCCCCCACTCGAGACGAGGCCTGACTCCCCTGGGGAGACTCAAAAGCACCCCAAGATCCATATCAACACTGGAGAGGAATCCTCAGGTTCCGGCCCCGACTCCACACAAGGACTGAGGCCCCGGCATGGACGGGAGAGGAATCCCGAGAGGTCCCCTAGCAACTCGCATGGGGACTGGCCTTTCCTGAGGCCACCAGAGCGGGTCCCTGTGGTCCCCGTCGTAACTCGAGAAGACCTGACGCAACTCGAGAAAATCCAGGAGGTTCTCCCTTCCAGGCGAGATGAGGCCCATTTCCGCTGAGGCGTCTCGAGGCTGATCACACCTCACCTCTGGAACTTTGAAAGGCTCCTTCACACCCTTGGTGCAAATCAGAAGTTCCCCGACCTAGCCGTCTCCACTCGAGAGGAATCACGTGGGTCCCGCCCACATCCAGAGGAGCCATGTTTCCGCCTCGTAGCTCGAGATGAGGGATCCTTTCCCTGCTTCGTCGGGAAAGAGTTCCCGGCGTTCCCGTCGCATCTCAAGAGGAGGCCCTCTCAACAGGAACGGCGAGAGGAACTCCAGGGTCGTGCCACCATTCCAAGAGTCCCCCAGATGTCTCAGTCCATTCCAGAGGAACCTCTTTTCCCTTCACCGGCTCGTCTTTCACGCCGAGGATCGAGTCACACCAAGGTGGCACGTGGCACAGCCCTGTGGGAAAGCCTCGTGGGAAAGCCTCGAGGGACAGCCTCGAGGGAAAGCCACAGATCCCTTGATCCACGTGACAGGAAGCGTGACACTACTGCTGCAGCTCGGGAGGAAAGCGCACGTGCATGGCCCCACTCGAGACGAGGCCTGACTCCCCTGGGGAGACATAGAAGCACCCCAAGTTCCATGGCAACACTGGAGAGCAATCCTCAGGTTCCGGCTCCGACTTCACACAAGGACTGAGGCCCCGGCATGGACGGGAGAGGAATTCCGAGAGGTCCCCTAGCAACTCGCATGGGGACTGGCCTTTCCTGAGGCCACCAGAGCGGGTCCCTGAGGTCCCCGTCGTAACTCGAGAAGACCTGTCGCAACTGGAGAAAATCCAGGAGGTTCTCCCCTCCAGGCGAGATGAGGCCCATTTCCGCTGAGGCGTCTCGAGGCTGATCACACCTCCCCTCTGGAACTTCTAAAGGGTCCTTCACACCCTTGGTGCAAATCAAGAAGTTCCCCGACATACCCGTCTCCACTCGAGAGGAATCACGAGGGTTCCGCCCACATCCAGAGGAGCCCCGTTTCCGCCTCGTAGCTCGAGATGAGGGATCCTTTCCCTGCTTCGTCGGGAAAGAGTTCCCGGCCTTCCCGTCGCATCTCAAGAGGAGGCCCTCTCAACAGGAACGGCGAGAGGAACTCCAGGGTCGTGCCACCATTCCAAGAGTCCCCCAGATGTCTCAGTCCATTCCAGAGGAACCTCTTTTCCCTTCACCGGCTCGTCTTTCACGCTGAGGATCGACTCACACCAAGGTGGCACGTGGCACAGCCCTGTGGGAAAGCCTCGTGGGAAAGCCTCGAGGGACAGCCTCGAGGGAAAGCCACAGATCCCTTGATCCACGTGACAGGAAGCGTGACACTACTGCTGCAGCTCGTGGGGAAAGTGCACGTGCATGCCCCCACTCGACACGAGGCCTGACTCTCCTGGGGAGACTCAGAAGCACCCCAAGATCCATGGCAACACTGGAGAGGAATCCTCAGGTTCCGGCCCCGACTCCACACAAGGACTGAGGCCCCGGCATGGACGGGAGAGGAATCCCGAGAGGTCCCCTAGCACCTCGCATGGGGACTGGCCTTTCCTGAGGCCACCAGAGCGGGTCCCTGAGGTCCCCGTCGTAACTCTAGAAGACCTGCCGCAACTCGAGAAAATCCAGGAGGTTCTCCCCTCCAGGCGAGATGAGGCCCATTTCCGCTGAGGCGTCTCGAGGCTGATCACACCTCACCTCTGGAACTTCGAAAGGCTCCTTCACACCCTTGGTGCAAATCAAGAAGTTCCCCGACATAGCCGTCTCCACTCGAGAGTAATCACGACGGTCCCGCCCACATCCAGAGGAGCCCCGTTTCCGCCTCGTAGCTCGAGATGCGGGATCCTTTCCCTGCTTCGTCGGGAAAGAGTTCCCGGCGTTCCCGTCGCATCTCAAGAGGAGGCCCTCTCAACAGGAACGGCGAGAGGAACTCCAGGGTCGTGCCACCATTCCAAGAGTCCCGCAGATGTCTCAGTCCATTCCAGAGGAACCCCTTTTCCCCTCTCCGGCTCGTCTTTCACGCCGAGGATCGACTCACACCAAGGTGGCACGTGGCACAGCCCTGTGGGAAAGCCTCGTGGGAAAGCCTCGAGGGACAGCCTCGAGGGAAAGCCACAGATCCCTTGATCCACGTGACAGGAAGCGTGACACTACTGCTGCAGCTCGGGAGGAAAGCGCACGTGCATGCCCCCACTCGAGACGAGGCCTGACTCCCCTGGGGAGACTCAGAAGCACCCCAAGATCCATGGCAACACTGGAGAGCAATCCTCAGGTTCCGGCCCCGACTCCACACAAGGACTGAGGCCCCGGCATGGACGGGAGAGGAATCCCGAGAGGTCCCCTAGCAACTCGCATGGGGACTGGCCTTTCCTGAGGCCACCAGAGCGGGTCCCTGAGGTCCCCGTCGTAACTCGAGAAGACCTGCCGCAACTCGAGAAAATCCAGGACGTTCTCCCCTCCAGGCGTGATGAGGCCCATTTCCGCTGAGGCGTCTCGAGGCTGATCACACCTCACCTCTGGAACTTCGAAAGGGTCCTTCACACCCTTGTTGCAAATCAAGAAGTTCCCCGACATACCCGTCTCCACTCGAGAGGAATCACGAGGGTCCCGCCCACATCCAGAGGAGCCCCGTTTCCGCCTCGTAGCTCGAGATGAGGGATCCTTTCCCTGCTTCGTCGGGAAAGACTTCCCGGCCTTCCCGTCGCATCTCAAGAGGAGGCCCTCTCAACAGGAACGGCGAGAGGAACTCCAGGGTCGTGCCACCATTCCAAGAGTCCCCCAGATGTCTCAGTCCATTCCAGAGGAACCTCTTTTCCCTTCACCGGCTCGTCTTTCACGCCGAGGATCGACTCACACCAAGGTGGCACGTGGCACAGCCCTGTGGGAAAGCCTCGTGGGAAAGCCTCGAGGGACAGCCTCGAGGGAAAGCCACAGATCCCTTGATCCACGTGACAGGAAGCGTGACACTACTGCTGCAGCTCGGGAGGAAAGCGCACGTGCATGCCCCCACTCGAGACGAGGCCTGACTCCCCTGGGGAGACTCAGAAGCACCCCAAGATCCATGACAACACTGGAGAGGAATCCTCAGGTTCCGGCCCCGACTCCACACAAGGACTGAGGGCCCGGCATGGACGGGAGAGGAATCCCGAGAGGTCCCCTAGCACCTCGCATGGGGACTGGCCTTTCCTGAGGCCACCAGAGCGGGTCTCTGAGGTCCCCGTCGTAACTCGAGAAGACCTGCCGCAACTCGAGAAAATCCAGGAGGTTCTCCCCTCCAGGCGAGATGAGGCCCATTTCCGCTGAGGCGTCTTGAGGCTGATCACACCTCACCTCTGGAACTTCGAAAGGCTCCTTCACACCCTTGGTGCAAATCAAGAAGTTCCCCGACATAGCCGTCTCCACTCGAGAGGAATCACGAGGGTCCCGCCCACATCCAGAGGAGCCCCGTTTCCGCCTCGTAGCTCGAGATGAGGGATCCTTTCCCTGCTTCGTCGGGAAAGAGTTCCCGGCCTTCCCGTCGCATCTCAAGAGGAGGCCCTCTCAACAGGAACGGCGAGAGGAACTCCAGGGTCGTGCCACCATTCCAAGAGTCCCCCAGATGTCTCAGTCCATTCCAGAGGAACCTCTTTTCCCTTCACCGGCTCGTCTTTCACGCCGAGGATCGACTCACACCAAGGTGGTACGTGGCACAGCCCTGTGGGAAAGCCTCGTGGGAAAGCCTCGAGGGACAGCCTCGAGGGAAAGCCACAGATCCCTTGATCCACGTGACAGGAAGCGTGACACTACTGCTGCAGCTCGGGGGGAAAGCGCACGTGCATGCCCCCACTCGAGACGAGGCCTGACTCCCCTGGGGAGACTCAGAAGCACCCCAAGATCCATGGCAACACTGGAGAGGAATCCTCAGGTTCCGGCCCCGACTCCACACAAGGACTGAGGCCCCGGCATGGACGGGAGAGGAATCCCGAGAGGTCCCCTAGCAACTCGCATGGGGACTGGCCTTTCCTGAGGCCACCAGAGCGGGTCCCTGAGGTCCCCGTCGTAACTCGAGAAGACCTGCCGCAACTCGAGAAAATCCAGGAGGTTCTCCCCTCCAGGCGAGATGAGGCCCATTTCCGCTGAGGCGTCTCGAGGCTGATCACACCTCACCTCTGGAACTTCGAAAGGCTCCTTCACACCCTTGGTGCAAATCAAGAAGTTCCCCGACATAGCCGTCTCCACTCGAGAGGAATCACGAGGGTCCCGCCCACATCCAGAGGAGCCCCGTTTCCGCCTCGTAGCTCGAGATGAGGGATCCTTTCCCTGCTTCGTCGGGAAAGAGTTCCCGGCCTTCCCGTCGCATCTCAAGAGGAGGCCCTCTCAACAGGAACGGCGAGAGGAACTCCAGGGTCGTGCCACTATTCCAAGAGTCCCGCAGATGTCTCAGTCCATTCCAGAGGAACCCCTTTTGCCCTCACCGGCTCGTCTTTCACGCCGAGGATCGACTCACACCAAGGTGGCACGTGGCACAGCCCTGTGGGAAAGCCTCGTGGGAAAGCCTCGAGGGACAGCCTCGAGGTAAAGCCACAGATCCCTTGATCGACGTGACAGGAAGCGTGACACTACTGCTGCAGCTCGGGAGGAAAGCGCACGTGCCTGCCCCCACTCGAGACGAGGCCTGACTCCCCTGGGGAGACTCAAAAGCACCCCAAGATCCATGGCAACACTGGAGAGGAATCCTCAGGTTCCGGCCCCGACTCCACACAAGGACTGAGGCCCCGGCATGGACGGGAGAGGAATCCCGAGAGGTCCCCTAGCAACTCGCATGGGGACTGGCCTTTCCTGAGGCCACCAGAGCGGGTCCCTGTGGTCCCCGTTGTAACTCGAGAAGACCTGCCGCAACTCGAGAAAATCCAGGAGGTTCTCCCCTCCAGGCGAGATGAGGCCCATTTCCGCTGAGGCGTCTCGAGGCTGATCACACCTCACCTCTGGAACTTCGAAAGGCTCCTTCACACCCTTGGTGCAAATCAAGAAGTTCCCCGACCTAGCCGTCTCCACTCGAGAGGAATCACGTGGGTCCCGCCCACATCCAGAGGAGCCATGTTTCCGCCTCGTAGATCGAGATGAGGGATCCTTTCCCTGCTTCGTCGGGAAAGAGTTCCCGGCCTTCCCGTCGCATCTCAAGAGGAGGCCCTCTCAACAGGAACAGCGAGAGGAACTCCAGGGTCGTGCCACCATTCCAAGAGTCCCCCAGATGTCTCAGTCCATTCCAGAGGAACCTCTTTTCCCCTCACCGGCTCGTCTTTCACGCCGAGGATCGACTCACACCAAGGTGGCACGTGGCACAGCCCTGTGGGAAAGCCTCGTGGGAAAGCCTCGAGGGACAGCCTCGAGGGAAAGCCACAGATCCCTTGATCCACGTGACAGGAAGCGTGACACTACTGCTGCAGCTCGGGAGGAAAGCGCACGTGCATGCCCCCACTCGAGACGAGGCCTGACTCCCCTGGGGAGACTCAAAAGCACCCCAAGATCCATGGCAACACTGGAGAGGAATCCTCAGGTTCCGGCCCCGACTCCACACAAGGACTGAGGCCCCGGCATGGACGGGAGAGGAATCCCGAGAGGTCCCCTAGCAACTCGCATGGGGACTGGCCTTTCCTGAGGCCACCAGAGCGGGTCCCTGTGGTCCCCGTCGTAACTCGAGAAGACCTGCTGCAACTCGAGAAAATCCAGGAGGTTCTCCCTTCCAGGCGAGATGAGGCCCATTTCCGCTGAGGCGTCTCGAGGCTGATCACACCTCACCTCTGGAACTTTGAAAGGCTCCTTCACACCCTTGGTGCAAATCAGAAGTTCCCCGACTTAGCCGTCTCCACTCGAGAGGAATCACGTGGGTCCCGCCCACATCCAGAGGAGCCATGTTTCCGCCTCGTAGCTCGAGATGAGGGATCCTTTCCCTGCTTCGTCGGGAAAGAGTTCCCGGCGTTCCCGTCGCATCTCAAGAGGAGGCCCTCTCAACAGGAACGGCGAGAGGAACTCCAGGGTCGTGCCACCATTCCAAGAGTCCCCCAGATGTCTCAGTCCATTCCAGAGGAACCTCTTTTCCCTTCACCGGCTCGTCTTTCACGCCGAGGATCGACTCACACCAAGGTGGCACGTGGCACAGCCCTGTGGGAAAGCCTCGTGGGAAAGCCTCGAGGGACAGCCTCGAGGGAAAGCCACAGATCCCTTGATCCACGTGACAGGAAGCGTGACACTACTGCTGCAGCTCGGGAGGAAAGCGCACGTGCATGCCCCCACTCGAGACGAGGCCTGACTCCCCTGGGGAGACATAGAAGCACCCCAAGTTCCATGGCAACACTGGAGAGGAATTCTCAGGTTCCGGCTCCGACTCCACACAAGGACTGAGGCCCCGGCATGGACGGGAGAGGAATCCCGAGAGGTCCCCTAGCAACTCGCATGGGGACTGGCCTTTCCTGAGGCCACCAGAGCGGGTCCCTGAGGTCCCCGTCGTAACTCGAGAAGACCTGCCGCAACTCGAGAAAATCCAGGAGGTTCTCCCCTCCAGGCGAGATGAGGCCCATTTCCGCTGAGGCGTCTCGAGGCTGATCACACCTCACCTCTGGAACTTCGAAAGGCTCCTTCACACCCTTGGTGCAAATCAAGAAGTTCCCCGACATAGCCGTCTCCACTCGAGAGGAATCACGAGGGTCCCGCCCACATCCAGAGGAGCCCCGTTTCCGCCTCGTAGCTCGAGATGAGGGATCCTTTCCCTGCTTCGTCGGGAAAGAGTTCCCGGCCTTCCCGTCGCATCTCAAGAGGAGGCCCTCTCAACAGGAACGGCGAGAGGAACTCCAGGGTCGTGCCACCATTCCAAGAGTCCCGCAGATGTCTCAGTCCATTCCAGAGGAACCCCTTTTCCCCTCACCGGCTCGTCTTTCACGCCGAGGATCGACTCACACCAAGGTGGCACGTGGCACAGCCCTGTGGGAAAGCCTCGTGGGAAAGCCTCGAGGGACAGCCTCGAGGGAAAGCCACAGATCCCTTGATCCACGTGACAGGAAGCGTGACACTACTGCTGCAGCTCGGGAGGAAAGCGCACGTGCATGCCCCCACTCGAGACGAGGCCTGACTCCCCTGGGGAGACTCAGAAGCACCCCAAGATCCATGGCAACACTGGAGAGCAATCCTCAGGTTCCGGCCCCGACTCCACACAAGGACTGAGGCCCCGGCATGGACGGGAGAGGAATCCCGAGAGGTCCCCTAGCAACTCGCATGGGGACTGGCCTTTCCTGAGGCCACCAGAGCGGGTCCCTGAGGTCCCCGTCGTAACTCGAGAAGACCTGCCGCAACTCGAGAAAATCCAGGAGGTTCTCCCCTCCAGGCGAGATGAGGCCCATTTCCGCTGAGGCGTCTCGAGGCTGATCACACCTCACCTCTGGAACTTCGAAAGGCTCCTTCACACCCTTGGTGCAAATCAAGAAGTTCCCCGACATAGCCGTCTCCACTCGAGAGTAATCACGACGGTCCCGCCCACATCCAGAGGAGCCCCGTTTCCGCCTCGTAGCTCGAGATGCGGGATCCTTTCCCTGCTTCGTCGGGAAAGAGTTCCCGGCGTTCCCGTCGCATCTCAAGAGGAGGCCCTCTCAACAGGAACGGCGAGAGGAACTCCAGGGTCGTGCCACCATTCCAAGAGTCCCGCAGATGTCTCAGTCCATTCCAGAGGAACCCCTTTTCCCCTCTCCGGCTCGTCTTTCACGCCGAGGATCGACTCACACCAAGGTGGCACGTGGCACAGCCCTGTGGGAAAGCCTCGTGGGAAAGCCTCGAGGGACAGCCTCGAGGGAAAGCCACAGATCCCTTGATCCACGTGACAGGAAGCGTGACACTACTGCTGCAGCTCGGGAGGAAAGCGCACGTGCATGCCCCCACTCGAGACGAGGCCTGACTCCCCTGGGGAGACTCAGAAGCACCCCAAGATCCATGGCAACACTGGAGAGCAATCCTCAGGTTCCGGCCCCGACTCCACACAAGGACTGAGGCCCCGGCATGGACGGGAGAGGAATCCCGAGAGGTCCCCTAGCAACTCGCATGGGGACTGGCCTTTCCTGAGGCCACCAGAGCGGGTCCCTGAGGTCCCCGTCGTAACTCGAGAAGACCTGCCGCAACTCGAGAAAATCCAGGACGTTCTCCCCTCCAGGCGTGATGAGGCCCATTTCCGCTGAGGCGTCTCGAGGCTGATCACACCTCACCTCTGGAACTTCGAAAGGGTCCTTCACACCCTTGTTGCAAATCAAGAAGTTCCCCGACATACCCGTCTCCACTCGAGAGGAATCACGAGGGTCCCGCCCACATCCAGAGGAGCCCCGTTTCCGCCTCGTAGCTCGAGATGAGGGATCCTTTCCCTGCTTCGTCGGGAAAGACTTCCCGGCCTTCCCGTCGCATCTCAAGAGGAGGCCCTCTCAACAGGAACGGCGAGAGGAACTCCAGGGTCGTGCCACCATTCCAAGAGTCCCCCAGATGTCTCAGTCCATTCCAGAGGAACCTCTTTTCCCTTCACCGGCTCGTCTTTCACGCCGAGGATCGACTCACACCAAGGTGGCACGTGGCACAGCCCTGTGGGAAAGCCTCGTGGGAAAGCCTCGAGGGACAGCCTCGAGGGAAAGCCACAGATCCCTTGATCCACGTGACAGGAAGCGTGACACTACTGCTGCAGCTCGGGAGGAAAGCGCACGTGCATGCCCCCACTCGAGACGAGGCCTGACTCCCCTGGGGAGACTCAGAAGCACCCCAAGATCCATGACAACACTGGAGAGGAATCCTCAGGTTCCGGCCCCGACTCCACACAAGGACTGAGGGCCCGGCATGGACGGGAGAGGAATCCCGAGAGGTCCCCTAGCACCTCGCATGGGGACTGGCCTTTCCTGAGGCCACCAGAGCGGGTCCCTGAGGTCCCCGTCGTAACTCGAGAAGACCTGCCGCAACTCGAGAAAATCCAGGAGGTTCTCCCCTCCAGGCGAGATGAGGCCCATTTCCGCTGAGGCGTCTCGAGGCTGATCACACCTCACCTCTGGAACTTCGAAAGGCTCCTTCACACCCTTGGTGCAAATCAAGAAGTTCCCCGACATAGCCGTCTCCACTCGAGAGGAATCACGAGGGTCCCGCCCACATCCAGAGGAGCCCCGTTTCCGCCTCGTAGCTCGAGATGCGGGATCCTTTCCCTGCTTCGTCGGGAAAGAGTTCCCGGCGTTCCCGTCGCATCTCAAGAGGAGGCCCTCTCAACAGGAACGGCGAGAGGAACTCCAGGGTCGTGCCACCATTCCAAGAGTCCCGCAGATGTCTCAGTCCATTCCAGAGGAACCCCTTTTCCCCTCTCCGGCTCGTCTTTCACCGCGAGGATCGACTCACACCAAGGTGGCACGTGGCACAGCCCTGTGGGAAAGCCTCGTGGGAAAGCCTCGAGGGACAGCCTCGAGGGAAAGCCACAGATCCCTTGATCCACGTGACAGGAAGCGTGACACTACTGCTGCAGCTCGGGAGGAAAGCGCACGTGCATGCCCCCACTCGAGACGAGGCCTGACTCCCCTGGGGAGACTCAGAAGCACCCCAAGATCCATGGCAACACTGGAGAGCAATCCTCAGGTTCCGGCCCCGACTCCACACAAGGACTGAGGCCCCGGCATGGACGGGAGAGGAATCCCGAGAGGTCCCCTAGCAACTCGCATGGGGACTGGCCTTTCCTGAGGCCACCAGAGCGGGTCCCTGAGGTCCCCGTCGTAACTCGAGAAGACCTGCCGCAACTCGAGAAAATCCAGGACGTTCTCCCCTCCAGGCGTGATGAGGCCCATTTCCGCTGAGGCGTCTCGAGGCTGATCACACCTCACCTCTGGAACTTCGAAAGGGTCCTTCACACCCTTGTTGCAAATCAAGAAGTTCCCCGACATACCCGTCTCCACTCGAGAGGAATCACGAGGGTCCCGCCCACATCCAGAGGAGCCCCGTTTCCGCCTCGTAGCTCGAGATGAGGGATCCTTTCCCTGCTTCGTCGGGAAAGACTTCCCGGCCTTCCCGTCGCATCTCAAGAGGAGGCCCTCTCAACAGGAACGGCGAGAGGAACTCCAGGGTCGTGCCACCATTCCAAGAGTCCCCCAGATGTCTCAGTCCATTCCAGAGGAACCTCTTTTCCCTTCACCGGCTCGTCTTTCACGCCGAGGATCGACTCACACCAAGGTGGCACGTGGCACAGCCCTGTGGGAAAGCCTCGTGGGAAAGCCTCGAGGGACAGCCTCGAGGGAAAGCCACAGATCCCTTGATCCACGTGACAGGAAGCGTGACACTACTGCTGCAGCTCGGGAGGAAAGCGCACGTGCATGCCCCCACTCGAGACGAGGCCTGACTCCCCTGGGGAGACTCAGAAGCACCCCAAGATCCATGACAACACTGGAGAGGAATCCTCAGGTTCCGGCCCCGACTCCACACAAGGACTGAGGGCCCGGCATGGACGGGAGAGGAATCCCGAGAGGTCCCCTAGCACCTCGCATGGGGACTGGCCTTTCCTGAGGCCACCAGAGCGGGTCCCTGAGGTCCCCGTCGTAACTCGAGAAGACCTGCCGCAACTCGAGAAAATCCAGGAGGTTCTCCCCTCCAGGCGAGATGAGGCCCATTTCCGCTGAGGCGTCTCGAGGCTGATCACACCTCACCTCTGGAACTTCGAAAGGCTCCTTCACACCCTTGGTGCAAATCAAGAAGTTCCCCGACATAGCCGTCTCCACTCGAGAGGAATCACGAGGGTCCCGCCCACATCCAGAGGAGCCCCGTTTCCGCCTCGTAGCTCGAGATGAGGGATCCTTTCCCTGCTTCGTCGGGAAAGAGTTCCCGGCCTTCCCGTCGCATCTCAAGAGGAGGCCCTCTCAACAGGAACGGCGAGAGGAACTCCAGGGTCGTGCCACCATTCCAAGAGTCCCCCAGATGTCTCAGTCCATTCCAGAGGAACCTCTTTTCCCTTCACCGGCTCGTCTTTCACGCCGAGGATCGACTCACACCAAGGTGGTACGTGGCACAGCCCTGTGGGAAAGCCTCGTGGGAAAGCCTCGAGGGACAGCCTCGAGGGAAAGCCACAGATCCCTTGATCCACGTGACAGGAAGCGTGACACTACTGCTGCAGCTCGGGGGGAAAGCGCACGTGCATGCCCCCACTCGAGACGAGGCCTGACTCCCCTGGGGAGACTCAGAAGCACCCCAAGATCCATGGCAACACTGGAGAGGAATCCTCAGGTTCCGGCCCCGACTCCACACAAGGACTGAGGCCCCGGCATGGACGGGAGAGGAATCCCGAGAGGTCCCCTAGCAACTCGCATGGGGACTGGCCTTTCCTGAGGCCACCAGAGCGGGTCCCTGAGGTCCCCGTCGTAACTCGAGAAGACCTGCCGCAACTCGAGAAAATCCAGGAGGTTCTCCCCTCCAGGCGAGATGAGGCCCATTTCCGCTGAGGCGTCTCGAGGCTGATCACACCTCACCTCTGGAACTTCGAAAGGCTCCTTCACACCCTTGGTGCAAATCAAGAAGTTCCCCGACATAGCCGTCTCCACTCGAGAGGAATCACGAGGGTCCCGCCCACATCCAGAGGAGCCCCGTTTCCGCCTCGTAGCTCGAGATGAGGGATCCTTTCCCTGCTTCGTCGGGAAAGAGTTCCCGGCCTTCCCGTCGCATCTCAAGAGGAGGCCCTCTCAACAGGAACGGCGAGAGGAACTCCAGGGTCGTGCCACTATTCCAAGAGTCCCGCAGATGTCTCAGTCCATTCCAGAGGAACCCCTTTTGCCCTCACCGGCTCGTCTTTCACGCCGAGGATCGACTCACACCAAGGTGGCACGTGGCACAGCCCTGTGGGAAAGCCTCGTGGGAAAGCCTCGAGGGACAGCCTCGAGGTAAAGCCACAGATCCCTTGATCGACGTGACAGGAAGCGTGACACTACTGCTGCAGCTCG